>NC_042969.1:71101726-71225636 GCF_901001165.1 Salmo trutta | reverse complement strand
CTCTCTCTCTCTCTCTCTCTCTCTCTCTCTCTATTCCTCAACAATGACACTGCCAGACTAGCTCTGCAGAGGGACGCTTGCAGCACAACATCCTAAATCTCTCTCACCACTGGACTTTACATCTCAGGAAAAACAGAGATTTTAGAGCAGCTCTTTTTCAACCTGGGAAGGAATCATGAGCCTATTTAATTCTAGGTGCCCATCGGCTATTTTGAAAGAGATTTGAATGTTGGCTCTTTATGCGTTTTCTATGATTGCTATTTGTTACTATTACATCTAAATCAACAATGTAAAAGGAATGATTGAAGGCAATTAGAAAATAAGGCTGACTGGAGAGAGAGACAGAGAATAGCAGAGAAAGAGGCAGAGAAACAATCTCCAGCTAACATGAGAGAGGATAGGACACAGTCTAATTCTGCCAATTCCACATTGGAAGCTACTCTCTGTGGCAGCGTTCCACATAACCCCCCTTCCCTCCCTTCATAAATCCACTGTGGAGAAATGAGAACGCCCGACTCTCCACTCTGCAACCACCCCTCTATTCTCCCCCTACCTTGTCTACTCTGTCTCCATGGACCAGGTGGGCATGGTGACTGGGACTGCCTACCTTGGTCTGCCTGTCTGTGGGCCTAATTTAAAAACTAGCCAGCAGGGAACTGGCAGTGGGGAGTAGAGGCGAGGAGCCCTATACAGGCTGTAACTCTCTATTTCTCAGTCCCAGGCAGCTTCCCACTGAGCTGGGTGCCCTTACTCATGTCTCAGTCTATAATACTGCAGAAGGGAGTCGCCAGAGAGCTCTTATCATGGAAGGGGTCTGTGGGATGATGGGGAACCCGCGGGGCGTCCTTTCAGCCAGGCCAATATAATGTACTGTACTGTAGTGCACTGCATGTCATGATACTGGAGATGAAGCTATAATACAGTAGAACAGGGGTGGCCAACCCTCCTCCAGGAGAGTGACCGCATATGCAGGCTTTTGTTTCAACCCTGCTCTAACACACCTGATTCAGCTCACCAAGGTTGTAATGAGAAGTAGATGCCGTATTATTAGAGAGGGGCTGGAGCAAAAGCCTGCATGCCCAGTCACTCTCCTGGAGGAGGAAGTGGGCACGCCTGTAGTAAATCCATAGTGGGACAGAAATAGAGCAGTCGAGATTGAACAGTGCTTCCCCTATCCAGCACGTACAGCGTCATCCTATGGGAATGTCCTGCTCATGACAATGACAGTCATTGCCCAGGGGTAGAGTGAGATTGGATCTGTAGGCTAACAAGCTGACCTAGCGTTAACACATTTACAATGCATTATATAGCATTCAGAGGCAGTGGACTTGACATACAAAACCACACACACATAAAAAAGCTAACTCAATACCCTGGTCGGTGTGGATTGTTTCAGGCAAACCATTTCCACAGCTATAATGTTTTGGATTCGTTATCTCCCAGTGGACTGGCCCAAGATAGGCTGTTATTTACTGGGAATGCTGGGATCCATTAAAGAGCATAGTATTAACCCTCCGCCTTCAACTCTCGCTTTCTGGGTTAATGTTAATGATGGTCATAAAACGCCAGTCCGCTCAATCTTACATTACTTCCCTGTGGGTCAAAGCCATCCATATGGAATACATTAGAATAAATACCACTCTGTGTGGCTGGCTAGAGGTGGCCAGACAGGGGTTGGAGCAATCACCATCAGAGAGAGAATACACACACACACACACATATACACACACACACACACATATACACAAACACACACACACACTTTCTCACATCAACATACAGCTCAAGTCCCTTCCAAAATCTCCATGTTGCACCCCAACACTATAATACCCCTGTGCTCCCGGCCTGGCTGGCAATTTCCAAGGAAATGAGAAGCCGTTGCATCAGTGGGTAGATTTAAACAAAGTGCCTGAGATTGTCCTAGCACACCAGAGAGGTAGTTACTGATGTGTTTTTATGTGCAGATCAAAACGCAACCCCCAAATCCCCCCATTTGAATTAAGGGGTCGGGATATGGAAAGACTGAGGGGACTAGCTTGGAGTTCGGAGGTAGCCATGGCGGTATCCACAGACACACAAACATGTGCACGCACGCACGCACGCACGCACACACGCACACACACACACACACACACTGCTTAGCAAGAGATCAACCAGTGAAACAGCATTGCAATGGATTTCTGAAGAAAAAGAGGGACACCTGTTGGTGAAAAGGAGGAACTGCACACTGAAGATGATCACTTCTGTCAAGTTGTAATTTTTGCTTTAGTTGAGATGTGCTCACAATCAAAAGAGGCTAGTTGGATGTGAACAGGCAAACAATGCACAGGAAATGAGAATGAATCACTTTGTTCTGAAGGAAATATGTTTTGAATGTGTTGTCTAAGAAATGTCTCTCTCTCTCCATTCTCTCAACATTCTCAGTATTCTCTAGTAGGCTACACACATTAAAACATGATTGAATGACAGTGTCTTTCAGCCAGAGAACAGGGCTTTGTGTTTGTTTCACCACTGTTTCACCACTTTGTTTCACCACTGTTTCACCACATTGTTAACCAAGGCTTAGCTATACATGTGCTCCCATATTTTAACAATATAGTGTGCTTATAGGTCGCTTGCACGCATGCACGCACGCACACATGCACGCACGCACGCACGCACACACACACACACACACACTTGGAGAGACTATATATGTACTCTCAAACTACTGCAACAATGCAGACAAATCTTCCCCTCCCTCTCCTCCTACCAGCTCGAGGTTTCAGGGGCAAAGAAATACAGCTTTCCAAAAGAATCATCTGCCTTTGAATGAAAAATATGCTTTGTTGTCCACAAACCCAACCACGGAAAATGGTGCCCATTATTCGGAGGCAAGAATGAGCTTGCCTCACATCTATACTGGTATAGGTGTTAATTAAGGAGAGTGAATACAATGTGTTTTCAACTGGATCCCTATTTAATGCTGTCTAGAAACTCTAAATAGAGTAGGAATGAAATCCTCCCATATGTCTCCATTCACTACTGAGGCCACTAGCCAGTATGTGTGAAATAATTATAAAACATATTTTAAAAGGCAGTAGGTGTAATGTTAATTCTCCATGCCTGTGTTTCAGTTTATGGTTGTAATGTCAATTGTCTATGGCTTGGGACAACTTCCTCTTCATGGCTACTAATGATTATGTAAATAAGACACCTTTTAAAAGACTAATTTAGAGTTTGTAAAAGCAACTACAAAGCTGGAGTAATTTACAAACATATATGTGTATGCATTATTGCAGCTCATTAACTATAACTGTGTTTAATAGAGAACAAACAAAACCAATAATAACTATGTCCAATTAAATGTTAATGTTAAGGTAACAAAACTGTATATTAGCAATGTAATGAAACCATTTTGCTTTCATGGATTAGAAATTACATTGTTATGTTTTAAATTCCAGTGGGTTTATAATAACAAGGAGCAGATTGAAAGTAAGTTTGATTTATGTTGATAAAAGTTACTTTTATACCTTTTGTAATTTGTTTGTGCCAATTACAATACATGCAAGTCAGTTAAGCCTGCAAATAGTTGTCCTCTTACAATCGAAATAGGCCAGCCAGCGAGTGACAGAAACACAAGCTAGCGTCTCCAGCCTAGAGTTTAGAGGTGGTCATAGGCTTAACCTGGTAGCTGAAGGAGGATTTCCTCTTCCAATCAAGCATTCAGTCCAACTCTTTTTGTGAGAAAACTGCTTTAGTTGTCTCTGAATGTGAAGAAAAAAGGGAAGGTGATCAACTGCTTGAAAGATAAGGAGTTTATTGAGATGGAAAATGGCTGATAGTTTGTGGCCTGGGCTAAGTAAATTATATCAAAGGCAATGACATCCTCTTAATGGGAGCCATTTTTTTCTGAGGGGGTGAAAGTAATTATAAAGTTCATTACAGTAATGAGGCAGGCAGCTTTCGAGGAGCCATGGCTCGGCCTGGCCTGGCCAGAATAGAACACAGACAGGGCCACCATTGATCAAGACATCAGGACACTCAGCACGCCATGAGGACATACAGGGGACAGACAGGGGACAGACAGGGGACAGACAGGGGACAGCATGTGATGATGTAATCTAGAGGGTATGTTGAAGTCTCTCTACACTCCTAAGAGCTCAACCCACTGCAAAAATAAATATTTA
Source organism: Salmo trutta (assembly GCF_901001165.1). Classification (NCBI taxonomy): domain Eukaryota; kingdom Metazoa; phylum Chordata; class Actinopteri; order Salmoniformes; family Salmonidae; genus Salmo; species Salmo trutta. The sequence goes on along the minus strand of NC_042969.1, from coordinate 71,221,467 downwards.
TATACCTTGTATGCATCAATTAACTATTCACAAACTTGAGACACTTCAATGCAATTTTTCCATTTTCCATTTTGACATCTGATCATCTATTTGCTGAAGATTGTTTTAAAGAACAATTTGAAATGGCAGGTTGGATTTTCCATGCCAGGGATACTGTATAAAACCAAGTCATTGCTCTCCAGTGTACTCATCCTCACAGTTTTTCCTGCACAGACCTAAATGATGGTTGTGCATTGAGTTTCCTGAGTACTCTGGACACGTAGAGAGACTGGTCTATACAAACACGCCACAGCACTGTTATTTCAGCCAGATGCCTCTCGTGTGTGATGGAGAGAACAGAGAATCGATCCAACGCCGTTTCAGATGCAAATCAGCACTCTGAAAGAGACAGCAGATAGACAGGAGAGAGAAGAAAGAGAGGTTATGGGAGAAGGAGGGGTGAGGATAGAGAGGGAGAGAGAAGAGGATAGAGAGAGAGAGAGAGGGAGAAAGAGAGTGGGGAAATTTAGCAATGACATCAGAGATTTTTGTGTTGGTTGTTCTAAAAACTACTTGCAAACATGCTCATTTCAAGTTAACTTTGCTTGTCAAAATGTGCAGATGAGTAAGTGTAGGGGCCGGTGTATGGGCAGGGTGGAGGGGCAGGGTGGAGGGGGTCTATCTAAGTCCTGTGTGCTCGAGCAAGAGGCTCCCACTGAGCTCTAATCTGATCAACATTGTGAAAACAATCCCGATGATGCCCTGGAATGATCCCGACGTGGCCCCCTGCTAGCCAGGAGATTGGAGAACAATCGGTGAGAGACCTAGCCTAATGACACCACTAACTACCCGGCAAGCCTGGGAAACTGGGCCCTTAATGGTGAACACATTGTGAGTCAATTAGCAACTGTAAATACTGTACAGTGTGCACCTTAGAGACTATCTGTACTGACTCTCCACATAGCCAAGCCTTACACACAAGCACACACACACGACCACCCATAAACAAACACACAAAAGCACACACACTCACTCACACACACAGTCAACGCTGCTGTTCTATTACATAGTATTTTTAAACTGCGCCACCAAGACACTACCCACTTTCTATTTGTAGATCCAGTCATACTTGAGATAGCACATTCATTATCTATACTGTATATCCCATTGTGTATACTGTATATCAGAATATTAGTACGCATACTGCCTCTTCTATTACTTGTTGTGTTTTATTGTATTCTTTATTAATTGATATTGATTATTGTACTGCAATGTTGAGGGAGTTAACACATAAGCATTTCATGGCATCTTTTATACCTGCTGAAAACTGTGTGCATGACAAATAACATTTGATTTGCAGACCAGGGGGCTTGGAAGAAGTCTCTGTTAGAGGGGGAGGCCTCAGAAACATTGTAAACACTCACTACTGGATAGAACGTTTCATTCCACAACCAAGTTGCAAGCTGTGGGTATCTCTGCAGAAAATAGAGAACTGAGATCAGGAGTAATCTTCCTCCGGGACTGGCCTCATAGTGTTTAGAGTAAATGACAGTAAATAGAAGCTGGCAATCAGCCTCTGTCCACCTAGAGGAGAAATCACCTATTTGTTGAATAAAACATGTGCACAAAGGCTGCTCCAAAGGGAACAGAGATGAGGGAGTATGGCTGCTGTCTGTTAAAGGTCATTGGGAGGCTTAGTCCCTAGACAATGTTCCGTTAGGGACAGAGACTTGCTGATTGGGCTAGTACAATGATTGTGCATCATATCAGTAGCGCTGCAGTTGAGCTCCCATAGACATATAGACCTACACCAGGCCACCCAGGCACTATTGGCAGCATCACTTGTAGCGTTCTGATTTGGTAGAGCAATAGCCAACGGCTACACTGCAATTTTCATTACTGGAGGGCCGGCTGTAGTTTTACGGCATAGCACCCAGCAATTTGTATTTACAATTCAGCCAATTGTGCCTGTGTGTGTGTGATTGTCTGTGTGTAGTAAGTGTGTGTGTGTACGTGCATGACTGTTTGTGTATGTGTGTCTCTATACAAGCGTGTGTTTTTTGTGTGTATTTGTGTGTGCTTATGCGTATGTACCTGCATACATTTCTGATTATGTTTGTGCATATAAATGAATGTGTGTTGGTGGTGCCATGCCATGCATCAGTGCCTCACACAAACACCCTTCCCCACTCTCTCTCTCTCATCTCCTCCCCCCGTTTGGCAGACAAAGCATGAAGGAGGGAGTGAGTGACTCACAATCCACTTTCCTCTCCTCCTGTCCTCTCCTCTCCTCGGCTCCACACACAGCCAGGGTCTCTTTAAACAGAAAACAAAGCAACTATGAGAGAACGAAGGATAATTTAATAGGATTTCATTCAGCAGTGATGGGGGAGGGAGACAGGGAGCCAAGTCAATGGAAGACTGGGCCATGGCACATTCTCCTGAGGGAGACAGGAACACCTGACAAATACAGGAGGTGGAGGAGGAGACATGACGAGGGTGATTACCTCCTAGGGCCAGGAAACTTATAGGACTGTATGCAATCAAGGCCCTGTCTTGTCTAATCAAATGCTGCTGCAGGTACTAATCCCGCCATTTAAGGAGAACATGAAGCCTTGTTGTCGACTAGCCACATTCAGGGATGTGAGAGGAGAAAGGGGGGTGAAGGGTTCATACACATATACCTGGTGCATAGACTTATGAATGCCATTTGTCAAGAATGTTGAAAGAGCACGGCAGTACTGTTATGAATAAACCATTATGTAAAAACTATACAATTTCAATTAGCAGTATTACTTAAGTAAGAAGACATGCATCCTAAGTTGTTGTCCAATTTTTGATACAGCAAGACAGTGAAAACCGTGACTTTCTCTGAGAAATACTGACCAATCAGTGTGAGTGGAAATACCATCAAAGACTGCCTTGAGATGCCTATATATAACATAAATAAGTGTTTTTGGTCTGTGTGTGTGTGTGTGTGTGTGTGTGTGTGTGTGTGTGTGTATGTGTATTTGAGAGAGACACACACACACACACACACACCCATAGAGAGAGAGAGAGAGAGAGATACTGAGGGGGATTGAGAGAGAGAGACGACAGGGGTATTGAGAGAGAGACAGAGAGAGAGAGAGAGACTGAGGGGGTTTGAGAGGGGGATTGACATTCCTGACATTTAATCCAAGTAAAAATTCCCTGTTTTAGGTCAGTTAGGATCACCACTTTATTTTAAGAATGTGAAATGTCAGAATAATAACATTCCCAATTGGTCAGAAGTTTACACATACTCAATTAGTATTTGATAGCATTGCCTTTTGTAACGGCTGTCGTCGGGAATAGAGGACCAAAACGCAGCAGGAATATGGATGCTCATCTAGTTATTTATTTAAAATAAAGAGAACACCAAAATAACAAAAAAACTAAGAACGCACGAACAGCAAAACAGTCTTGTCAGGCTCACACAGGCAAAACAAGAAACAATCTCCCACAACACTACACCAAACAATTACCCATATATAAGACTCTCAATCAGAGGCAACGAGAAAGCACCTGCCTCCAACCCCCCATTAACCTACACATAGAAATAGCACAAACCAGAAAGAACATAGAAATACAAAACATAGAACATAAACCAAAACCCAGAAATAATAAATCTAACACCCTACTACGTAAACCATCACCCCTACACACCTAAACAAAATACCCTCTGCCACGTCCTGACCAAACTACAATAGCAAATAATCCCTACCCGAAGTGTAATCCCTAAACTGGTCAGGACGTGACCAGTTTAGGGAATTGTTTAACTTGGGTCAAACGCTTCGGGTAGCCTTCCACAACCTTCCCATAATAAATTGGGTGAATTTTGGCCCATTCCTCCTGACAGAGCTGGTGTAACTGAGTCAAGTTTGTAGTATTCCTTGCTCGCACACACTTTTTCAGTTCTGCCCACAAATATGCTATAGGATTGATGTCAGGGCTTTGTGATGGCCACTCCAATACCTTCACTTTGTTGTCCTTAAGCCATTTTGCCACAACTTTGGAAGTATGCTTGGGGTCATTATCCAATTGGAAGACAAATTTGTGACCAAGCTTTAACTTCCTGACTGATGTCTTGAGATGTTGCTTCAATATATCCACATAATTTTCTATCCTCATGATGCCATCTATTTTGTGAAGTGCACCAGTCCCTCCTGCAACAAAGCACCCCCACAACATGATGCTGCTACCCCCGTGCTTCACGGTTGGGATGGTGTTCTTCGGCTTGCAAGCATCCCCCTTTTTCCTCCAAACATAACGATGGTCATTATGGCCAAACAGTTCTATTTTTGCTTCATAAGACCAGAGGACATTTCTCCAAAAACTACAATCTTTGTCCCCATGTGCAGTTGCAAACCGTAGTCTGCCTTTTTTTATGCCGGTTTTGGAGCAGTGGCTTCTTCCTTGCTGTGCGGCCTTTCAGGTTATGTCAATATAGGACTCGTTTTACTGTGGATGTAGATACTTTTGTACCCGTTTCCTCCAGCATCTTCCCAGGGTCCTTTGCTGTTGTTCTGGGATTGATTTGCCCTTTTCGCACCACAGTACGTTCATCTCTAAGCGACAGAATGCGTCTCCTTCCTGAGCGGTATGACGGCTGCGTGGTCCCATGGGGTTTATACTTGCATACTATTGTTTGTACAGATGACCGTGGTACCTTCAGGCATTTGAAATTGCTCCCAAGGATGAACCAGACTTGTGGAGGTATTGGCTGATTTCTTTTGATTTTTCCATGATGTCAAGCAAAGAGGCACTGAGTTTGAAGGTATGCCTTGAAATACATCCACAGGTACACCTTCAATTGACTCAATTGATGTCAATTAGCCTATCAGAAGCTTCTAAAGCCATGACATCCTTTTCTGGAATTTTCCAAGCTGTTTAAAGGCACAGTCAACTTAGTGTATGTAAACTTCTGGCTCACTGGAATTGTGATACAGTGAATTATATGTGAAGTAATCTGTCTGTAAATAATTGTTTGAAAAATGACTTGTGTCATGCACAATGTAGATGTCCTAATCGACTTGCCAAAACTATAGTTTGTTTAGAAGACATTTGTGAAGTGGTTTGTAAACTTCCGACTTCAACTGTACATAATATGACATTTGTAATGTCTTTTTTCTTTTAGAACTTCTGTGAGTGTAATGTTTACTGTTAATTTTTATTGTTTATTTCACTTTTGTGTATTATCTACCTCACTTGCTTTGGCAATGTTAACATATGTTTCCATGCCAATAAAGCCCCTTGAACTGAATTGAATTGAATTGAGAGAGAGAGAGACTGAGGGGGATTGAAAGAGAGAGAGAGAGAGAGAGAGAGAGAGAGAGAGAGAGAGAGGGTTATTGAGAGAGAGAGAGAGGTATTGAGAGAGGAGAGATGAGAGAGGAGAGAGAGAGAGAGAGAGAGAGAGAGAGAGAGAGAGAGGGGTATTGAGAGAGAGAGAGAGAGAGAGAGAGGTATTGAGAGAGAGAGAGAGAGAAGAGAGAGAGAGAGAGAGAGAGAGAGAGAGAGGGGTATTGAGAGAGAGAGAGAGAGAGAGAGAGAGAGGAGAGAGAGGGTATTGAGAGAGAGAGAGAGAGAGAGAGAGAGGGGTATTGAGAGAGAGACAGAGAGAGACAGACTGAGGGGGATTGAGCGATAGAGTGAGAGGGGCCCCCTTACCAGCCAGCGACCGCTACTAGTTCAGAGTCAAACAGGGCCAATCAGCCTCGGAATGTGAGATAATGAGGGTTGCTGGTGTCCCGGCTGTCCTCCCCTCCCCTCTCCTCCTCTCCTCCTGTTGTCAGCCAGACCATAGTGCTGCTGAATCAGGCAGGCGGTGGGTGTGAAGCAGGTTATTAGGGGCCAGATTAGGTCCCTTACCTGCCTTACCTCCATCTGATCCCACCTCTGTCACCAACCGTCCGGCAGTCACTCATAGCGATATGATCCTAATTTTCACAAAGGAACACAAAAGGGCTGGGCTGTCTCGTGAGGCCTTGGTGTTTCAGCTCTCTCCCTCTCTCCTTCACGCCACTGCTCCCCTCACATCACGCCCTGCCAAGCGCAGCCGCCAAGCAACTTCCCATTTTTCCATTATCATATTTTACTTCCACCTTTTCCACTTGTCTGAGTGGCCCACTTTCTCCGGCGAGCAGCGCACTTAAAGAGGCGTTTACAACCTCTCTGGCTGCCACAGTGCCGGACTCAGACATCAAATAGAGCCTGAGATGTCTCAGAAGTGTACGCATGGGAGGGTCGACCACCAGACAAAACACGTTGCGGCTCAGAGAGGTCTAAGTCTGCTTTACCCTGCCTAGAAATATACAACAGCGCTCTGCCACAAAATCATAATCAAAGTGTTATACAGGCAGCAGAGTTAGCTGCACATGTATCATAAACCTCCAACATGGCCCAGCTACACTGGGAGGGAATCAGCCTAGGCAGCCCCAGAGATCACAGCACTGGGAGGGAATCAGCCTAGGCAGCCCCAGAGATCACAGCATTTGAATAATGCGAGTAGAAGGCACCTTTTTCACCAGCAGAAGAGATTAAAATTGTGAAACGTGTAAATGTCTTTTAAGAAGCTGGTGCATGGCGATAAAGTGGGATGTGCTGCTACTAAGGGGAGAAGAGGAGGCGGGCAAGGCGAGAGGAGAGGAGGGAAACATGGACTTTGGCAAATGTGGTCTCTTCAGGATGTTCTGGGCTGAGTTACCTTCACTTTGACTTCTCCTCTTTTCTGCTGCAGCCTGTAAGCCTTCAATTAAATGACGGCTACCTTTTTCAAGTCACTAATCCTCTTAACTCAGCGCTGTACCCTTTGCCATACGCAAAGAGCCCCGCATGGCAAAGAGAAGTAGAACACTTTGGAGAGTAGAGTCTCTCCTCTCTGCCCCCTCTGTCCCTCAACGTTAACTTCTGGAGTTAACCAAGTGGGGGCCCAGTCACAGGCCCTGAATGAAGCCTGGGTGTAAATATTATCTTAATACAGACATGGGTAATGGTGTGTTGGTGGTAAAAGAGACTTGGAGAGTCTTGGAGTGATGGGACAAAGTGTCGTCATTCCAACAGCATTTCCTTCCTTCCTAAGACACGCTTCTATTAGCCGTCAGTGATCCATTCAACCCCTCATCCCCCAGCCAAGGCAGGAATGCCAGTGCTTTATGACACCAAGGTCAAAGGTCAATGATGCAGGGTCAGCTACACCGCTCCTCCCATCCCTTATGTCTTGGCTTGCCTCTATTCTTGAAACCAAAAGCATTTTCAAAGAGCATTTGAAAAAAAAAATTGTTGAATTTTTTTTGCAATTATTTATTATTCAGGAAACATAATGAATTTGAGAGGTCGGAAATTGAACCAAACTTCCTCAGCTCTACCAAAAGGGAATGAAACATTTAGCAATGGTAATTTTCCTTTTTCAAATTGGTTAAATTGCAGAGGGTTGGAAATTGTGGGGAAAGCAATTTTAGGGGGAGAACAAAGTGCAAAAGCTTAAAAAAGTCTTCGTCACTTAGGTTTAGATTTGACTCTCATCTTTTCCCATTTACAACATGCAGAGAGTTAGGCAGGAGGCAGGCAGATAGGGGAGGCAGGGCTTTGGGGGTCGTAATGGGAAGACAAGAGTTTGAGACAGAAATACCGGTCGCAGGTCACAGAGGACAGGAGAAGATTCACAGAGCTGTCAAATCTTCAGAATGACCCCCACAGTTGTGCCAAAATACTACCATAGTCATTCTACATTTGCCACATAATACTACTACAGTCATAAATTACATTTTATGTACTGTACTAAGGGGAAAGATGCAAGCTGACAACCTATGGTAATTCTAATGACCCCCACGTGTAACCAGACTAAACATTTAGGTTACAACATAAAACAGTGATTTGTGTTTACATACATTTTTGTTTTGTTTGTGTCGCTACCCGTCACCTGAATACATGTTTTCCTACTCTGACTCACAGAGCACCAATGGATAGCTGCCTTTCAGTGGCCTTATTGATTGGTGTTGTGTACAATGCCTCTTTAAGAGAGGGGGTGTTCCCTCTATAATCAGACAACGTTAACTATTGATTGGCTAGTGGCAGGCAAACAGGGGAGGACATAGTCACAGAGTCATGGACAATTAATGTTCTCTCCATAGGTCTCTCTTTCTCTCCCTCTCGCCCTCTTTCGCCCTCTCTCTCATAGGCATTTAAATTCTATTCAAACTGGTTTATTGACATGGTAAATATGTAGCTACACTTCCAGGGTGTGGAGGAGCATGCATTATTAGCAAAAACACAATACTCAGGATTGTGGTTGCACACCAAACAAAACTGCTCTAGACAGTAGTGTCTCCCACTGTCACTAACTGGTAAAATGAGATGGACACTGACACTGGACACTGACACACTGACCACAGGACACTGACCACAGGAGGTTGGTGGCACCTTAATTGGGGAGGACGGGCTTGTGGTAATGGCTGGAGCGGAATCGGTGGAATGGTATCAAATAAATGGTTTCCATGTGTTTGATGCTATTCCATTCGCTCGATTCCAACCATTATTATGAGCTGTCCTCCCCTTAGCAGCCTCCACTGACACTGACATGTTGTGTTTGACTTACAACACACACACAAACATACGCGCACCATGTCCACCCACACGCACACAAACGAAGCAAAAATACGATAATCCAAGGAAATCAAGTCTCCTCGTTCAACACAGAACAATGAAAATAGGCTGGTAATGACAATAAGGGCTCTGTAATGGCCAATCTCTAGCAAAGAGAAAAGCCATTATCTGTCAATACCCTCTGAGCCCCCCTCAGAATAGCAAGCCTGGCTGCAACACAATGATTTACTGGACAATTTTACACTGCTCCTGTATCCGTTTCAATCAAATCTCCAATATTAATACCAAGCAATAATTTCTTCTGCTTTATTACAAATGCAACCCTCCTTTTTCGATAAATCAGCCACTAAAGCTAGAATAATTCACAGTGGAAATCAAGCATATTTTCGTTCAGGCAGACTCATTATTTCAAAGTTCTTGTTCTGTGAGACAGAGTGAGAGCCAGCCAGCCAGCCAGCCAGCCAGCCAGCCAGCCAGCCAGCCAGCCAGCCAGCCAGCCAGACAGACAGACAGACACACAGACAGACACACAGACAGACACACAGACAGACACACAGACAGACACACAGACACACAGACACACAGACACACAGACACAGACAGACAGGAATGTGTCTCCCTCGACTAGTGTCACTTTGTCTTGCTTCAATTATTCAAACCATTCTGACAGTTATATTTGAGATGTTCTGGTCCTAGAGACAAGACTGATACCCCTGTGAAGTCATCCATTTCTATGTTTGGTACCAAACTAGTAACATCTATTGTTACGTACGGTTGTGTACTGTCATGACAGGTCTGCATGTCTGCCATGACAGGGTAACAGTACCTCCAAACCTCCTTCCTCTCGCCTCTCATTGGAATACACACAGAAACCACATATGCCTCAGCGTGACGCTACATCAATTAGCAGCAATTAACACTGGCTTGCAGAGCACCTGTGCAGTGTGTATAGCGTTAGTATCTGGGCCATGTAAGAAGGAATGTGTGGTGTGTAACACAGAGATGCCCCAGTTGGCCCATGTCTCAGCCTGTCTCTCTGAGGCAGGACCAGCCACCAGACAGGTGAGCACAGAACTCTGGTGTGGATGTGGTCGTATCAATGAATGTATATTCATTGATATTTGTTTTAGGGGGCCTATGCAATATGATGAAGATTGATTGATTGAGTGATGCCTTTTGAATTGATCATGGCCATTCTATTTCCTTCTAGATCTACAGCTGTCACGTTGATTTCTAGATCCTCCATCCAGCCAAGCAGCAGTCAGTCCACATTTATTATTTTCACGACTAGCGCAGAACTCAAGAAAGGCCAGAATCTGGGTTTTAGTGGAGGGAGACAGGAGGGGAAGAGGTGGGGTGGGTTGGCAGGCAGGACTAGATTAAAGAAACAGCTGTATACAAATGACAGCCATGCAGCACACCCCTCCACCCCCTCCTGTGGTGAACTGCCCTGTGCGGTCATCGAACAGCTTCAAAGAGGTATGCAAGCGAACACCACAGAATCCTCAAAGAGTCAGCCTCCGTCACACAGCCGCAATCTCCCCCGCACGCACGCACACACACACACACACACACACACGCGCTCACACCCCTGCCTGCACACACTGAGAGAAAGAGAGAGCGAGAGAGAGAGGGGGGCTGTGTTCATGATGAATTGCATGTATAGCCAACATTATAGACAAGGGTTGGTTAGATCTGTGCAGTCAATATAGGGATGTGTGTGCGTGCGCATACATATAGTATATGCAGATGTTTGTGTGTGTATTGTGAGTGACTCTCAAGCTAGCTTCCTGTATCTTCTCTGTATTATCGGCCTTGCTGGGAGATTTATGGTGCATTGCGTTTGGTTGGGCTTTTACAAAGGAAAAGGCATGTACATCAAACCAGCATAGCCTGTCAATATAAAAGGTTTGTATCCTATCAACTAGTTTCCTCAAACCAGTGACATTTTAGGCCCATCTCCTGTGCACACTGTACATGTGAGAAGTGTTCATACAGCAAGATGGCAGTGTGCAAATGCTAAATGGTGCCAACAAAGGACTTGGCGCCAGCATACTGCGTAGTACAGTGTACAAGTGAATACACACCAACAAACCATAGCTAGGAAGGGTATAAGTGTATGAACAGAAGACTGTGTTTGTGTGCATGGATGAGTGTGTCATGGAGGTCTCAGTTGGAAATCATGGGTGCTCAGTGTGTGACTTGGGGGGTGGCAGGGGGTGCCTGTATGGAGGGTAAAGGGGGGCCAGTGTGGTGCGGGGGGTGGCAGGGGGTGCCTGTATGGAGGGTAGGGGGGGGAAGGGTGGGGTGTGGGGGGTGCCTGTATGGAGGGCAGAGGGAGGGCCGGTGGGGTGTGGGGGTGGCAGGGGGTGAATGTATGGAGGGTAGAGGGGGGGGCCGGTGGGGTGTGGGGGTGGCAGGGGGTGAATGTATGGAGGGTAGAGGGGGGGGGGCTGTATGGAGGGCAGAGGGGGGGCCGGTGGGGTGCGGGGTTGGCGTTACCAGGCGAAGTGATCGCACCTCCACGCCAGCCCCCCATAGTAATTACACACTCCAGTAGCTGGACTGGGAGGGAAATTGAAGGCCTGGGCAAGGGAGGCCCCAGCTGCCTCTCTCTCCCTCCCCATCAGCAGAGTGGTGATTGAACCTGGCTAACACACACACGGCACAGACGCACACACGGCACACACATGATACACACACAAGCAACACACACGGCACACTCTGATACACATACTGAATACTCAGAGGAAATGCTGCTTTGTGTCGCGGTAATGAGATTCTCACACACCCGGACTTATTTACCAGCCCAGACGGGTGAGGAGGACGGAGGAAGGGAGAGAGAGAAAGTGGGAGAGAGAGGGAGGGAGAGAGGAAGAGATGGAGGACAACGGGAAGGAGAATGGGTAGGCCATAGTCAGCCAGCTTCACTTCACAGGCCCCACCACCTAGAGAGACGGTTCAGCTGGCCTGGGCTGAGGGAGTGAGGCCTGTTTTGGCTATGGGTGGGACCTGTTGTCATTAATTTATTAATAGGACAAGGAAGAAGGTAATATTGATCAAAACTTTAAAACTTTACATAGCCAAACACGTCTGGGCCCAGACGCCAGCGAGCCATGGGACTTGCACACAATTAAACACGTCAGCGTGGGGTAACCTACCACACCTGCCGGGGGTGAAGAGAGCAGCGCCTTGGACAGACCAGGCACACACACACACACACACACACACACACACACACACACACACACACACACACACACACACACACACACACACACAAACAAGCGGTGGGGACAGGATGATTAAGAAGTTACCTCAATAAGGGGACCAAATTCCAGCTGTGACCTCAATTCCCACTGCCTTCTCTGCCCAACTACTCCATACACAGTAGTGACATGAAGAAAAGACATCTAGATAACACTAACTAACACATGGTGAAAATATATTACATAATAATAACTTATTAGTGACTTGCTTCTTTCCTTGGAATTCATTAAAACTTGCACCTGTTCTGTACCAGGTAGTTACAATTGTATTTATTTGAAATATTGTTCTATATGCAGTATATACTATTTAAATAAGTGGCAGAATGTACCCATTGTTACCACATAATTTCCTACCAGGAAATAGAGTAAACGGTACCGTTAAATAAAGTGCTACTGACAAAGTTATACAAACGTTCATGACAACAGGTGTCACAGACTAAAGTTATACAAAGTTATACAAACGTTCATGACAACAGGTGTCACAGACTAAAGCAGTAGTTTGTCAGTAAGTGTTTGCTTTCCTTAGCAACCAATCGAACAAACAGCGCTATTCCAGTTTGCTTGGACAGAATTACCTTGATTATGTACCAAAAAAGTCAATTCAATTAACTGTGAAAGGCTATTTACTTTAACCCGAGGATGCGTATTTTTTTTCTTTAATAGGTATTATAGGAAAAAACTGAATAGCACAAATATTGGCAGGAGAACAAAGGAAGAAGCAGTGACGTTGCTTTGAGCAGCTGAGTCACACTGCCATCATGTGGTCAAAGACAGGTACTGCACAACTGCAAACCAACGACGGTACCGTTACCAAACAAGTATTTCTGAAATCATTCCTAGGGGACACCCTTGAGTGCAAATGGTTGAGCTAGCCCTGCTATAACACACCTCAATAGCTAATCAACCAGTCACCAAACCATGTGTTAGTGGAATCAAGTGGGTTAGTGCTGAGCTACAACAAAAACGTGCATGTCCTGAGGGACATAACTTCAGTCTGAGGTACCACTTCATTACCTTGGAAAACATACATCTACTGTCTCCATAGAGATACATTGTTTTTGCCTTCAATAAAGTCCCTCCAAACTCTGGTGTGATGTTGCGTATAACCCATTCTGTTACAAAATACTCCTCTTTATTTATTTGAATATGCATGCCTACGTACACAAATACTGGAGTGCAACAAATTGATTTCTCCTCCACGTCACTACATACTCCTGTTGAGTTGAATAGGGCTATCCACTCTGTTGCCAAGTACATAGGAGGAGCAACTTCAATCTGAAGAACCCCTCTATTTTAACTACAGTCAGACTGACAGCCACACACACAGACTCAACACACACACATGCACGCACGCACGCACGCGCACACGCACACACACACACACACACACACACACACACACACACACACACACACAGAGAGAGATAGAGTGAGAGTGTGATATGCAAGTGGGAACTGAACAATGTGACTGCCTTTGATAGACTGTGGGATTCTTTACGTCTCATTGAGTTTGAATAATTTCCCGGATCAAATGGAGAGTAATTACACAACACCATCTCATGTAGAATGGTTGCTGTTTCCAGAGGGAGTGGCCAAGTATGTTTCACTGAATTGCAAACGGCCCACTGGGAACAGTCTTCAATTCAACATCAATTCCACGTTGTTCAACGTAATTTCATTGAAATTATGAGGAAACAACGTTGATTCAACCAGGGGGTACCCAGTGGGAGATGTCATATTGGCAATGTAGTCACTTTCTTCACATCTATACCTATAAGCTTTGGCTCTGTCGTATGGTCTCTGTGGTCTGTAGTCCGTGTTCTGTGGTCTGGGATCTGTAGTCTGTGGAGAGGGAGCTGACCATTGTGCTGAATAAGGACTAAACTTTATGATGTAACTGAGTGTTCGGGTTAAGAGTAGAGCTCAAGATCTACACTTGTTTCTCCACTGTTGCTATTTTGGAAAGGAGTCACCTAGTCATAAGAAAGCACGCGGTCATATAGGCAACCACCTGTTACACTAGGAAGAAACAACACTACTCTGAAATCACTGAATTGAATCTCCACATTACTCAACAAGGTTTCTGTCAATTATTTTTCCTACAATGAAAACACATCCATATAACTATATGTGTGACAGATGAACACAATACTCAGCCTAAACAGCACCTATAGCTCACACCGGTGGAGGTTGCTGAAGGGAGGATGGTTCATAATAATGGCTGGAATGGAGTCAAAAGAATGGTATCAACCACGTGTTTGATGTGTTTGATGCCATTCCTTTGACTCCATTCCAGCCTTTACTATGAGCCATCCTCCCCTCAGCAGCCTTCATTGTATCCACATTATAGGCCTATATGACATAATTGGCTATCTGCCACCTCTGAAACAGTGGTTGTCGGGTGGCACTATGGAAATTAGGTTTACTTCACTTCAAGCATGTTAATGTAGCTAATCCCCAGATTACGTGCCCATTTTCAAGATGCTATTACATCACTGAGTGTTAGGATCAACATAATTCTCACTGGCATTTCCACCTAATCCTGCAGCATTTTATTACCAAACCAGGTGGGATGCAGCCCTGGCGGCTGATCGGGACTGATGCGGGCCTTAAGGCTCTTTGTCCTTAACAAAAATAATGGATCAAAAGTGTAACAGGACGCATCTTGCTTTCTGAGACACTGAGAAATAAGAGCAGTCCGAGATGGTGACCTATAAAGCAAAATCATGCCACCATGGGGAGAAGTGTCATGGCTGTATCCCGGGGGTTGGGTGCATCTGATTGTGATGACGTACTGTATCGTCCATGTTCCAGCTCCAACCAACTGCTGGTTTCTAGGCAACAGTTGAGGAGGACAGATGGAAGGATGGGTCACCTACATAAAGGTGCAGAAACCATGGTGCAGGATGGATAACCCACTGTAGGCCATGGAGATGCTATGAAATTAGATTTATAATATGTAATTCTATGCTGTAGGTCAGGAATCAGGGGATGGTTTGTGTGTGTGTGTGTGTGTGTGTGTGTGTGTGTGTCACGATAGCAACAGTATAAGTAAACAAAAAAGCAAATAGTGTCAATAGAGGCAATCTGAGATTCAGGACCACAGACAGTCATGATACCCTTGGATGTGATCTTCATTATAGTGTACTGTGCATTTGGAAAGTATTCAGAATCTTTGACCTTTTCCACATTTTGTTATATCACAGCCTTATTCTCAAATGGATTACATATTATTTTAAAACTCATCAATCTAAACACAATACCCCATAATGACAATGTGAAAAAGGTTTTCAGAAATGTTTTCTAATTTAAAAAAAATAAAAAAATAAATAACTTATTTACATAAGCATTCAGACCCTTTGCTATGAGACGCAAAATTGAGAACAGGTGCATCCTGTTTCCATTGGCCATCCTTGAGATGTTTCTACAATTTGATTGGTGGCCACCTGTGGTAAATTCAATTGATTGGACATGATTTGGAAAGGCACACACCTGTCTTTATAAGGTCCCACAATTGACAGTGCATGTCGGAGCAAAAACCAAGCCATGAGGTTGAAGGAATTGTCCGTAGAGCTCCGGGACTGGATTGTGTCAAGGCACAGATCTGGGGAAGGGTACCAAAAATTGTCTTCAGTATTGAAGGTCCCCAAGAACAGTGTCCTCCATAATTTTTGAATGGAAGAAGTTTGGAAACACCAAGACTTTTCCTAGAGCTGGCTACCCGGCCAAACTGAGCAATTAGGGGAGAAAGGCCTTGGTCAGGGAGGTGACCAAGAACCTGATAGTCACTCTGACAGAGCTCCAGAGTTCCTCTGTGGAGATCATAGAACCTTCCAGAAGGACAAACGTCTCTGCAGCACTCCACCAATCAGGCCTTTATGGTAGAGTGGCCAGACAGAAGCCACTCCTCAGTAATAGGCACATGATGCCCACATGGAGTTTGCCCCCAAAAATCTAAAGGACTCTCAGACCATGAGAAACAAGATTCTCTGGTCTGATGAAACCAAGATTGAACTCTTTGGCCTGAATGCCAAGCGTTACGTCTGGAGGAAACCTGGCACCATCCCTACGGTGAAGCATGGTGGTGGCAGCATCATGCTGTGGGAATGTTTTTCAGTGGCGGGGACCGGGAGACTAGTCAGGATCGAGGGAAAGATGAACGGATCCATGTACAGAGAGATCCTTGATGAAAACCTTCTCCAGAGCGCTCAGGACCTCAGACTGGGGGAAAGGTTCACCTTCCAACAGGACAACAACCCTAAGCACACAGCCAAGACAACGCAGGAGTGGCTTCAGGACAAATCTCTGAATGTCCTTGAGTGGCCCAGCCAGAGCCCATACTTGAACCCGATCTAACATCTCTGGAGATACCTGAAAATACCTGTGCGTCGACGCTCCCCATCCAACCTGACAGAGCTTGAGAGATTTTGCAGAGAAGAATGGGAGAAACTCCCCAAATACAGGTGTGCCAATCTTGTAGCATCATACCCAAGAAGACGCAAGGCTGTAATCACTACCAAAGGTGCTTCAGCAAAGTACTGCGTAAAAGGTCTGAATACCTATGTAAATGTGATATCAGTTTTTTACATTTGCAAACATTTCTAAAAACCTGTTTTTGCTTTGTCATTATGGGGTATTATGTGTAGATTGAGGAGGGGAAGGAGGGGAAAAAACTAATTAATACATTTTGGAATAAGGCTGTAATGTAACAAAATGTGAAAAAAGTCAAGGGGTCTGAATGCTTTACGTAATTCAAGGCCTGCAAGTCCTGCCTGGTTTGTCTGACCTCTTACTGTGAAACTCACCTGCAGCCTCATCAGATAGCCCCAGCTCTAAATACACTTGCCATTTGATGGTACAGAATACATACAGAACTCAAATGAAAAGTAAATGTTCTTAAAATATTTTAGGTTGATACGTTTAGTTTTATTTTTCCTTGATATGAGAGACAAAGATCAGTCATTTGTGGCATTTCATTACATACTGCAATCTCCTCTTTATCGAATTAGTTGCAAAAGTTCTGGAAATTTACCAAAGTTACCGGAATTTTTCAGAAATAAATTATAATTAATTAACAGGTAATTTTGTAAATGAAAAGTTTGAGAATTTACACTTGATTATTTTAAATGATACATATTTTTATGATTCTTTATGACTGTGCCCATATTTTCCATGCATTTCTAGTGGATAGACCATATGGTTCAGGAGAAAACAGCATAATTCATTTTTTTAATTTTTTCTTATTTCACCTTTATTTAACCAGGTAGGCAAGTTGAGAACAAGTTCTCATTTACAATTGCGACCTGGCCAAGATAAAGCAAAGCAGTTCGACAACATACAACAACACAGAGTTACACATGGAGTAAAACAACATACAATCAATGATGCAGTAGAAAAAAATAAGACTATATACAATGTGAGCAAATGATGTGAGATAAGGGAGGTAAAGGCAAAAAGATGCCATGGTGGCAAAGTAAATAAAGTATAGCAAGAAAAACACTGGAATGGAAAAATTTGTAGTTTGAAGAAAGTTCAAAGTTAAAATATAAATAATATGGTGCAAAGGAGCAAAATAAATCAAATAAATAAATACAGTAGGGGAAGAGGTAGTAGTTTGTGCTAAATTATAGATGGGCTATGTACAGGTGCAGTGATCTGTGAGCTGCTCTGACAGCTGGTGCTTAAAGCTAGTGAGAGAGATAAGTGTTTCCAGTTTCAGAGGTTTTTGTAGTTCGTTCCAGTCATTGGCAGCAGAGAACTGGAAGGAGAGACGACCAAAGGAGGAGTTGGCTTTAGGGGTGACCAGAGAGATATACCTGCTGGAGCGCGTGCTACAGGTGGGTGCTGCTATGGTGACCAGTGAGCGGAGATAAGGGGGGACTTTACCTAGAAGGGTCTTGTAGATGACCTGGAGCCAATGTGTTTGGCGACGATTATGAAGTGAAGGCCAGCCAACGAGAGAGTACAGGTCGCAGTGGTGGGTAGTATATGGGGCTTTGGTGACAAAACGGATGGCACTGTGATAGACTGCATCCAGCTTGTTGAGTAGGGTATTGGAGGCTATTTTGTAAATGACATCGCCGAAGTCGAGGATTGGTAGGATGGTCAGTTTTACGAGGGTATGTTTGGCAGCATGAGTGAAGGATGCTTTGTTGCGAAATTGGAAGCCAATTCTAGATTTCACTTTGGATTGGAGATGATTGATGTGAGTCTGGAAGGAGAGTTTACAGTCTAACCAGACACCTAGGTATTTGTAGTTGTCCACAAATTCTAAGTTAGAACCGTCCAGAGAAGTTATGCTGGACGGGCGGGCAGGTGCAGGCAGCGATCGGTTGAAGAGCATGCATTTAGTTTTACTTGTGTTTAGGAGCAGTTGGAGACCACGGAAGGAGAGTTGAATGGCATTGAAGCTCGTCTGGAGGGTTGTTAACACAGTGTCCAAAGAAGGGCCAGAAGTATACAGAATGGTGTCGTCTGCGTAGAGGTGGATCAGAGATTCATTTAACAAAAATCTTATCAACAATGGTGGCATTTGAAAGCAAATCTGAAAGAATTTAACTATTGAGATAGACAACTGACACCACTTTGGCACCCACAAAAATACAACAAAGATATATAAAAGATAAAGAAAGTTAAGAATATAAAGGATATTCCATGTTGAAATCTTCATAATAAGCAGCGACGATATTCACTAAATTGTTAAGTTATATTTAGGTTCATATTTTACAGTTTTGGGATTCTTTTTTCATATAAAGGTGGCAGGTAGCCTAGCAGTTAAGAGCGTCGGGCCAGTAACCTGAAATCCCAGAGCCGACTAGGTGAAAAATCTTGTCGATGTGACCTTTGGGAAGGCACTTCTGGATAAGAGCGTCTGCTAAAATTACAAAAATATTAAAAACATAGTTTATATCTTCAGCATTTTTCTTCAACTTACATTTTATTGAAGAATCCCCAAATTCTTGATTATTGGTACTTCTCCTGGAATGTTCCCTCTCTTTGCACAACCCCAATAAGGAATGACAATCAGCTGACCTGAAAAAGTTCAATTTCATCGATAGTAGAGATGATCAGAGGGGCAGAGTTTCCACTACGTTTACCAGGGCAGAAGTATGGATAGAGTTTCTCAGTGAAGGTGTAGTCAATGAAAGAGTGGATAGGAGACTTGGCCTCCACATCATAGAAGGAGACCTGACCCTCTTCATAATCTACAAACACTCCCACCTTCTGAGGCTTCTCTCTCAGTGAGAGGGAGCGAAACGGGGAAGCACCAGCGGTGTACTCATCTCCTTTCCTCAGTGACAGAATCCAGTATCCATTCTCAGGGCTCAGTGTAATCCTTCCCTTCCTGTTGATGGACTCTCTGGCCACTCCTATAGACCAGTCAGTCTTCCCCTTAACCTCCAACTCATAGTAGAATCTCCCTGAAGAGAAACCCTCCTTTCCCAGGACACAAAGAGTAGTATCAAACCTTGCTAGTTTGTCAGGAAGATGTTGTTTTATATCTCCAAGTCTTACTTGTTTCCAGTCCTCAGACAGGACAAGTTTGCAGTTTGCCGTATCAGGGTCCAGAGTCACATCCACTGCATACTGCTGCATCCTCTGGTGCTCAGAATCACACAATGACTTATGTAAAGTCTTCACTGTGTCCAACAGCTGGGGCATGATTCTCAGAGTCTCTGCAAGCTGACACAGAGCTCTCCTCAAGTTTCCTACACACAGCTTAGTGTGAATACTGATCTGAGACCAGTCCATGGTGGGAGAAAAACTGCAGAGGGATGCAGAGCTCTGGAGAAGGTGGAGGTGGTCTTCAGTGTTTGAGAGCTTCTCCAGCTCAGTGCGTCTCCTCTGTAACCCTGCGATTTCCTGCTCCAGCCCCCAAATGAGCCTTTCAGCCCACCTCTCTTCTGCTTTCTTCTCCTCCTCAACCACCTCCATGTAGTCAGTCTGGCTTTTCTGAAAGCTTTGCACCAGATCAGTGAAGAGTTGAATGGTTTTTGCTTTCTCTCTCTGTGTGTATTTGTTTCTGAGATCTACTGAGTGTTTCATCTCCTGAATCTTCTGCAGTCGCTCCTGGATCAGATGCTGCACTTGTGCCTCTGTCTTCCCCAGCTGAGCCTTCCTCTCTTCACACTCTTCCTCTATAGGGACAGTGTGGTGATCTTTGTGGTCTGTCTCAGTGCAGAACTGGCAGACACACATCTGGTCAGTCCTGCAGAACAGCTCCAGGAATTTGTTGTGCTTCTTACACGTCCTGTCTTCTTCCAGGTTGTCCACAGGGTCAATCAGTGTGTGTCTCTTTAGGGCTGGGGCTATCTGATGAGGCTGCAGGTGAGTCTCACAGAAAGAGGTCAGACACACCAGGCAGGACTTGCAGGCCTTGAGCTTTGTCCCAGTGCAGACGTCACAGGCCGTTTCTCCAAGTTTGGTAGGACGTTGTGCTTGGCTGACTGGAGATTTCTCTTGAACTGCATGCATGAATTGATCAGCCATGTCAGCAATGAAAGTATTGACAAAGAGATCTGGTCTCCTATAAAACCTTCGTTTACACAGTGGACACAGGCAGTGGTCAGTGGTATCCCAGTATCCACTGACACAGGCCATGCAGAAGTTGTGTCCACATGGAGTTGTGACTGGCTTAGTAAACACATCCAGACAGATAGAGCACAAGAACTGATCTTCAGACTGGGGACTGCTGAAGGTAGCCATATCTAGACAGACAGACCAAACATAACTGGCAACTAGCAAGACATTAGGAATAAACAAACACAGCTTTAGAAAAGTGTCATGGATGGTTTTGTATGTGCTAATACCAACAAATCTGTATACATACACTACCGGTCAAAAGTTTTAGAACACTTACTCATTCAAGGGTTTTTCTTTATTTTTACTATTTTCTACATTGTAGAATAGTAGTGAAGACATCATAACTATGAAATAACACATATGATAACCAAAATCAAGTTGTAAGCAAAAAATGTATTTTATTTTATATATTTTTTATATATTTTATTGTGTTAAATGAGGCCTCACCTCCTGGTTACATTAGTGACCATATCCCGCAAAGGCGGAGGTGTTGCTAACATTTATGATAGCAAATTTCCATTTACAAAAAAAAAAAGAAGTTTTCGTCTTTTGAGCTTCTAGTCATGAAATCTATGCAGCCTACTCAATCACTTTTTATAGCTACTGTTTACAGGCCTCCTGGGCCATATACAGCGTTCCTCACTGAGTTCCCCGAATTCTTATCGGCCTTGTAGTCATGGCAGATAATATTCAAATCTTTGGTGACTTTAATATTCACATGGAAAAGTCCACAGATCCACTCCAAAAGGCTTTCGGAGCCATCATCGACTCAGTGGGTTTTGTCCAACATGTCTCCGGACCTACTCACTGCCACAGTCATACTCTGGACCTAGTTTTGTCCCGCGGAATAAATGTTGTGGATCTTAATGTTTTTCCTCATAATCCTGGACTATCGGACCACCATTTTATTGCGTTTGCAATCGCAACAAATAATCTGCTCAGACACCAACCAAGGATCATCAAAAGCCGTGCTATAAACTCTTGAACTCTGTGAAGCATTTATTTGGGCTGTAATTCCTGAGGCTGGTAACTCTAATGAATTTATCCTCAGCAGCAGAGGTAACTCTGGGTCTTCCATTCCTGTGGCGGTCCTCATGAGAGCCAGTTTCATCATAGCGCTTGATGGTTTTGGTGACTGCACTTTAAACTTTTGACTGACCTTCATGTCTTAAAGAAATTATGGATTGTCATTTCTCTGTTCTTGACATAATATGGACTTGGTCTTTTACCAAATAGGGCTATCTTCTGTATACCCCCCTACCTTGTAAGAACAAAAATGATTGGCTCAAACGCAACTTCTTCAGGATTGGTGGGTCCCCTGCGGGACAGTTGAGCTAATCTAGGCTAATGTGATTAGCATGAGGTTGTAAGTGACAAGAACATTTCCCAGGACATAGACATATCTGATATTGGCAGAAAGCTTATATTCTTGCTAATCTAACTGCATTGTCCAATTTACAGTAGCTATTACAGTGAACAAATACCATGCTATTGTTTGAAGAGAGTGCACAGTTTTGAACATAAAAAGTTATTAACTATAATTTTACAATGTAGAAAATAGTAAAAATAATGAAAAACCCTTGAATGAGTAGGTGTTCTAAAACATTTGACGGTAGTGTATGTGCATGCATTAAGCTTAAAGGGATATTTTACAAAAAACTTTTAAATAAACATTTTAGTGTGCATTTAATTTGCCTTGTAATCACAGTTTTTGCTCTATTCTGAAAGTGCTTTATCTTCAAAATGTAACTGCTGACATGCAAAACCTTTTTGGATCGTGTTAGCAATTGTCTAATGAACAAAACACTAATAGATAGTTTTGGAGTAAAATATACATTTAAGATATTTTCTTCTTGGCCTTTCTTGGCCACAATAGGGAGAGAAAGCAAGAAAATATAATCTCTCCATCAATTACTCACTTGTGTGTGTTGTTAACTCGATCCTGTCCTTAGATCTTTTTTTTGAAGAACAAAAAGAGACGTAGCTTAGTTGTGTGTCGAGAGATCTCTGAAGAGCTGGGCTTGTTTCTGTCTCAGATCCTTTGGTCTGATGTAGTTTCACCAAGGTGACGTTACTCAGGTTACACAGCCACTCCCCATCCTCTATGAATACTGTGTGTGTGTGTGTGTGTGTGTGTGGGGGGGTGTATGTGTGGGTCTGTGTGCCTGCCCCTCCTACTGCTGTTCTTAAAGGAGCAGGGTTAATCTTTGCACAGAGCTGGGCCCTCAAACAGCTTTAATCTTTACAATACTAGAATGATAGGAGTATTTCAAAACTGTTATTAAACCTATGTATATCCTTTGTTAGGGTCTAATTTTTCCGAGTAAATAACTCAGACACTAGAGAAGCTTAACCAAGTTTAATTCTTCCCAAAAGGTTGTTACAGCTGTAATTCAGACCAATAGATGGCTTCCCCCGTGGTGGTATTCATACCCCACTTTGGGTGGAGTCTCCTCCTTATCTCTAAACATTGCATGCTTCCTGCTAAGCAGGGATTTAAGTGATATGAGCCTTCAACGGTTTCTCCCCTTATCAGTACTGTCACATGCGATTGTTTTCTCTGCACTCAGCCCCTCCCAAGCTTCATTTTGGCACCCCGCATGTCTCCTTTGTAACTAATGTTCCTATACTCTGAGTATAACAATGTTCAAAGTTTACTCCAGAATCCAACACCTTCAAAGATAATGGAAAGCAATTATAATGATATCACATAACCTCAAATTAAGCAGCTGAAAAGCTTAACTCACATGCCAGTCAATGGACATAGTTATGAGTCAGACCAGAACATTTTCTACAGGACCTGACAAGGGTTAACTCCTGGCCCCAGTCATAGTACCAGGAGGAGCAGAGGAGGACAGGCCAGTAACATATACTCTGCTGCCTCTCTCCCTGTGGACATGTGTGAGCACAAATGCGTATAGAAAAATCATTGAACATTCTGAGGATGAAAGAGGAGAAAGGAATGGTGTGGTCATCTATGGTATATAATCGGTGCTACGTTATCAGCTGTATTGGAAATGTACAATCCAATGTCAATATCAAACATTTCATGGAAGTTTAATTTGGTCAAAGTGATTTACAAAGTAGGCTAGTAGTGGCATTAGATTCAATGTAATCCCCCCTACTAAGAAATGTGTATCTGTTCAGCCTTTTCGTCTCTTAATACTTAGCTAATAATCTCAATTCCAGAGCACAAAAAAACATCCATATTTCAAGTGGCCAGTGGCATGTACTGTACCAGGACGACGGTGCTTCTCGAGCCAAAAATGAAGAAAATCTGTGCAAAATTTAAGGAGATCCCAACGCAGTTTTGTGATGACATAGGCAACAGAAACACTTAAAATCTGTGGATTGTAGCTGTGCAATCATTATAGCTCATTTCACCATGAAAGGATGCACACAGGTGATCGATGTAGATGAAGACAAAGTAGGCTGAACAAGATTTTCACAAGCAACAATGACTCAATTTACCTCTTATGCAAAGATAAAATCCCTGAAAGTTATGATCATAGGCGACACATCCATAAGGTTAGGGGAAGCCTTCTGTTACGGATACAAGTGTGTATCCTGTGTTTCTTTTCTCTCCTTCTCCCCTCACAGGTGACAATCATCACTCCCCAATCAGTCATCAATCAGTCCCCAATCAGAAGACACCTGTTCCTTTTCCCTCAACCAATCACAGTCCCTTTCCCTTGGTTTAAAAACCCAGTCAGTTGTTTTCTCCCCAGCTCAAGATCAATCTTTGTGTTCATCGCTCTCTATCGCTCTCTATCGCTCTCTATCGCTCTCTATCGCTCTCTATCGCTCTCTATCGCTCTCTATCGCTCTCTATCGCTCTCTATCGCTCTCTATCGCTCTCTATCGCTCTCTATCGCTCTCTATCGCTCTCTATCGCTCTCTATCGCTCTCTATCGCTCTCTGTGTTGATCTCTTTTGTTTTTACAACTACATGTCACATTTGTCCGGTAATCCTGTGAGTATTGTTTTGTTGTTTGACTGTTTGTTTGTTTGGTGGGAAAAGGGGGTACCAAGACAAGTCGCCCATGGGCATACATTACCCGTAGGAATACTGTGTCTAAGTACGCTAGTTAGAACTGGGCGGACCACCCTCTGTATTTTTGGTTAGTTAGCTAACTGTTCTTCAAATAGGCTAGTCTAGTTTAGGGGTGTTTTGGATTATTGTTTCTTTGCTTGGGTCCAGCTCAGCCCCTTTTCTCACACCCCCTTACCGTGTGTTTAGAAATAAACCTTTAGAGTTTGACGGTAAACTTAAGTTGTCTGTGTTTTTTTTTTTTGGTTCTCACTGTTACTTGTCACTTATAATTTGCATGATTTATGTTACGGGTCTCGTATCCATCCCCCTCTAGACCACTGGGCCAAAGGGATTCGTAACACTTCCCTAAATTAAATTAAATTGACAATGATATACCTATTAGACCACTCCTGTCTATCCAAAAATAAGTAAAAGCATTCAAAATAGGCTACTGAAGCATGATTTGGCCACAAAGGATCATTAGCTTGGATTGTTTTAAATCACATTGCCTACAGTCAGAAGGAAAGGCAGCATGCACAACTTGGGCAGCGGGCGCCGAAAATACCAAATACATTATTTTTTAGTTGAAACTGTCAGTGAGAAGTAGAGGCCCAGCCAGGCATCTCTCACAATATTTCAAAATACAATTGCCGGAAAACAAACGGTTGCTGGAAAGAGAAGACTATGAAAAGACTCTAATCTGTCTTTTAGTTATACATTTTCTCAACTTCATTGAGCGAACAACAGTGTAGCCTACCTTATTGGCACCAGCAGAGAGCATCAGCAATATCCCAGGTGAGTGTGCACTCTGCATTTTCACTCTTTTTCATTGTCAGTGAAGATTTTAGCATGTCAACCTTAGTGGGGTAAAAAAAAATGTGGGATGCATGCCAGAAAAGCCACTACACAGCACAACACTAAACAATACATTAATTGCACAATAACGGTGACAAACGGTGCTCACAAACTGTTAGGGCCTACATAAAGCTGTCCCAACAGCAGAGTCCCAACAGCAGGCCCAACACCTTACCACTGCTACACCTGGCTATAAGCGGAGCCTTGTCTGGAGCGAAACAGTTCATTCAGCCTCATTTAATGCCTTTAAAAAAACATAGCTGATATGGCTGACTTGATTAAACAAATGTGGTTTCTACTGACAGTTGATGTGTACAAACTATGGCATAAGGGATGACAAGCAGATGAGAGGAAATCCGTAATTTTGAAAAAGACATTAATGAGCAAGCAAGGACAGACGTAGTCAATATAACTATTTTGTTCAGCACTTTTTAAATGTACAGCGACAGAATTCAGAACAAGGTCCGTTCTTACAGTGTTCTTACACCAAGTCAGAGCCGTAGGATAAATAAAGAGGGAATATAAGCAGACAATGACAGCTCTTACAATATTAGATGATTACATTTCTCTTAAACAGGTTATAGGCTAAATGTTCACCACCAAGTCAGAACAGTAGGCAAAATTAAGAGAGGAAAATAGACCAAATTATTAGGGTGAGGCACAAGGGCTACTAACAGCTTACTACACAACATACACGTACTATTACTTTCTTAGCTACAGTATACATATCTCCCTGGCATATTACATAATTTATACAGCAGCATACAAGACATTTTTGGACTCACCTTGTTGTGCTGTGCTTACTTGAACAGGAAGGTGGCGTAGCGGTCCTTCGTAGGCAAATTTTGTCATCAAACTTTGTCATCAAAGTCTGGCATTCTCTAGATTTACTGTGCTTTCAAGACAACTGGGAAACGAACTAATGTCGAATCATGATGACATCAGTGATCTTCAGGTCGTAGCTCTAGAAAGAGGCCCGAGTTCTGGATTTACAATTCCGAGATGGATGACCTTTCAAAATGTATTTTCCGAGTTGGAGCTCGTTTTTTATTTCAAGTTCCCAATGTTCTTGAACTCACTGAAGTTTACATACACCTTAGCCAAATACATTTAAACTCAGTTTTTCACAATTCCTGAAATTTTATCCTAGGAAAAATTTCCTGTCTTAGGTCAGTTCGGCTCACCACTTTATTTTAAGAATGTGAAATGTCAGAATAATAGTAGAGAATTACTTATTTCAGCTTTTATTTCTTTCATCACATTCCCAGTGGGTCAGAAGTTTACATACACTCAATTAGTAGTTCGTAGCATTGACTTTAAATTGTTTAACTTGGGTCAAACATTTCAGGTAGCCTTCCACAAGCTTCCCACAACAAGTTGGGTGAATTTTGGCCCATTCCTCCTGACAGAGCTGGTGTAACTGAGTCAGGTTTGTAGGCCTCCTTGCTCACACACACTTTTTCAATTCTGCCCACAATTCTTCTATGGGATTGAGGTCAGGGCTTTGATGGCCACTCCAATACCTTGACTTTGTTGTCCTTAAGCCATTTTGCCACAACTTTGGAAGTATGCTCGGGGTCATTGTCCATTTGGAAGACATTGGACAGGGGGGCTGGACGATCTTGTAAAGAGTGGCTACAGGCCAGCCACCGTGACTCACCAGACCATCTTCACAGTGGACTTCTTCAAGTCCTTTGAAGACATGAAGGTGTTTGCCCCAGGATGCTCCCGTCAAGCCTTTGTGGGAATGCTTGACCGAAGAACAATGCCCTTTGGCAGGGTAAGTGTCTATGTACTCATCAAATGATAATTTTAATGAATTTGTGGTTAATATTTGCCCGTAATATAAAATTTGCCCCTTACTTATACCTCTGTTTGTTTTGCATGTTATTAGTGGAAAGATATGTGGTGACACATTCCAGAAGGCATTCCACGAGGGGACGTACGGGCAGTTTGAAATAGACAAGCTTTGTGGAAGCGATCTCCTCCATTTTCATGCTGTGCTGCATGCTGTATCAGTGGATGGGAATCGCAAGCAATACCGCTTCCATAAAGCTTCAGGGTTTGTACTACCATCTTATGTATTGATGTTTTGTTCAGGGTATAATTATACCTTCTTAAAGTTCATGCTGGTCTTCATTTTTTGTTATGAAGTATATTTTTGTGATGTTATATTGCAGTTGGTCCTCTTTTTAGAAGAACATTAATTGTAAACTAGCAATTGTAGGATAGTGATGTCTTTTTGCTTTATCCAATCCCCTCACACACACACACACAGAGAGAGGTTGAAGAAACACGGTCAGATGTCTGGGATTTGAACCAGCAACCCACCTCTCTAACCTCTAGGAAACTTGCCACACCTCGGTGGTTTGGGATGATGTATAATTTGGGGATGTAATCTTGCAGTCTGACTCTCTATTTAGTGTGGAGAAGGGCTTCTATGATGGTGTCTTCCTGGAGAAAGACGATGATGTCATCCTTCTTCAAACATGTCCATACATAGACCAATCATGTGATTATTCTCACAGTTTCTATAACATAGCTTTAATGTCACCCAGTTTAGAACTTGTTTCTTTTCAGTTAATCTCAGCACTTCACTGTGATTTTCATGTTGTAGAAGCCAGGCAAAGGAGTGTGTGTCACGTCAGACTGGACAGCGGCCAAAGAAACATCAGGAAAATCCTCTGCCAAAGTAGATAGCAGTTTGCTGACACGGCGTGCTCCTCAAGGCCCTGAACATGTACAGAGGCAAGATATATGCCTACGCAATGTACTTGCAGAAGGAGCTGTCTTCTCCTGGCATGGTGGGCTTTTTCTGCTGCGATGTTGCATGCAAATACTGGCCATATTTGAAGAAAGTTGTGCAGGTTTGCCGAGAGTTGGAGGAGCTTCTAAAAATGTGCCCTCTCTGTTATGCATGCGAAGGCACATGAATGGTCTTGTGAGGTAATTGTTGTCCTTCTTGACTGTTTTTGTGTTATGCAGAAAGGATATTGTAATGCTTTTTTAAATAATAGAAATAATACATTATTTTTGTATTTGTTCATTATGGCTCAAATGGGGAGGCAGCAATCAATCTGGTGCCGGCAACACAACCGGAGATGAAGTCGAGCAGGTGAATATTTTATATCCGGAGCTGCTGTCACAACAAAGTACATGTCCAAGGCTGGTAAGTATTTGTATTTGTATTTATTATGGATCCCCATTAGCTGTTGCCAAGGCAACATCTACTCTTCCTGGGGTCTGGCAAAATTAAGGCAGTTCTACAATTTTTTTACATATTACAGTATTCACAACACTCTAAGTGTGTGCTCTCGGGCCCATACTACACTACCACATATCTACAACGCAAAATCCAAATGTACAGTACGTGTGTATAGTGCATGTGTTATCATGTGTCTGTCTGTGCCTATGTTTGTGTTACTTCACAGTCCCCACTGTTCCATAAGTTGTATTTTTACCTGCTTTTTTAATCTGATTCCACTGCTTGCATCAGTTACCTGATGTGGAATAGAGTTCCATGTAGTCATGGCTCTATGTAGTACTTTGCGCCTCCCGTAGTCTGTTCTGGACTTGAGGACTGTGAAGAGACCTCTGGTGGCATGTCTTGTGGGGTATGCATGGGTGTCCAAGCTATGTGCTAGTATTTGAAAACAGACAGCTCGGTACCTTCAGCTTATCAACACCTCTTACAAAAACAAGTAATGAGGAAGTCAATCTCTCTTCCACTTTGAGCTATGAGAGATTGACATGCATGTCATTAATGTTAGCTCTCCGTGTACTTTTAAGGGCCAGCCGTGCTGCCCTGTTCTGAGCCAACTGCAATTTTCCCAAGTCCCTCTTTGTGGCACCTGACCACACGACTGTACAGTAGTCCAGGTGTGACAAAACCAGGGCCTGTTGGACCTGCCGTGTTGTTAAGAAGGCAGAGCAGCTCTTTATTATGGACAGTCTTCTCCCCATCTTAGCTACTATTGTATCAATATGTTTTGACCATGACAGTTTACAATCCAGGGTTACTCCAAGCAGTTTAGTCACCTCAACTTGCTCAATTTCCACATTATATTACGAGATGTAGTTGATGTTTTGGGTTTAGTGAATGATTTGTCCCAAATACAATGCTTTTAGTTTTGGAAATATTTAGGACTAACTTATTCCTTAATGCCCATTCCGAAACTAACTGCAGCTCTTTGTTAAGTTTTGCAGTCATTTCAGTCGCTGTAGTAGCTGACATGTATAGTGTTGAGTCATCCGCATACATAGACACACTGGCCTTACTCAAAGCTACTGGCATGTCGTGAGTAAAGATTGAAAAAAGCAAAGAGCCTAAACAGCTACCCTGAGGAATTCCTGTGTAACGCCCTGGCCATAGAGAGGGGTTTTTTGTTCTTTATTTTGGTTAGGCCAGGGTGTTACATTGGGTGGGCGTTCTATGTTCTGTTTCTATGTGTTTGTATTTCTTTGTTTTGGGCCGTGTGTGGCTCCCAAATCAGGCACAGCTGAAGTTCGTTGTGGTTGATTGGGAGTCACACATAAGTGCATGTTTTTCCGTTGGGGTTTTGTGGGTAATTGTTTCTGTTTAGTGTGTTTCACCTGACAGGACTGTGTTGGCTGTCAGTTCCTTGTTTTGTTTGAATAGTGTTACGGCAATAATTAAATATGTTGAACACTAACTCCGCTGCATTTTGGTCTTCTTCCGACGACAGCCCTTACATCCTGCTTCTACCTGGATTATGTTTGAGAGGCTTCCATTAAAGAACACCCTCTGTGATTAATGTTAGACAAGTAACTCTTTATCCACATTATAGCATTAAAGCCATAACACATACGTTTTTCCAGCAGCAGACTATGATCGATAATGTCAAAAGCTGCAATGAAGTCTAACAAGACAGCCCCCACAATCATTTTGTCATCAATTTCTCTCAGCCAATCATCAGTTATTTGTGTAAGTTCCGTGCTTGTTGAGTGGTCTTCCCTATATGCATGCTTAAAGTCTGTTGTCAATTTGTTTACTGTGAAATAGCATTGTACCTGGTCAAACACAATTTTTCCCAGAAGTTTATTACGGGTTGGTAACAGGCTGATTGGTCAGCTATTTGAGCCAGTAAAGGTGGCTTTACTATTCTTGGGTAGCGGAATGTCTTTAGCTTCCCTCCAGGTCTGAGGTCACACAATTTCTAGTAGGCTTAAATTGAAGATGTGGCAAATAGGTGTGGCAATATCTTCCGCTATTATCCTCAATAATTTTCCATCCAAATTGTCAGACCCCAGTGGCTTGTCATTGTTGATAGACAATAATTCTTTTTTCACCTCTTCCACACTCACTTTATGGAATTCAAAAGTACAATTCTTGTCTTTCATAATGTGGTCAGATATACTTGGATGTGTAGTGTCAGCGTTTGTTGCTGGCATGTCATCCCTAAGTTTGTTTATCTTGCCAATGAAAAGTAATTAAAGTAGTTGCCAATATCAGTGGGTTTTGTGATAAATTAGCCATCTGATTCAATGAATGAAGGAGCCGAGTTGGCCTTTTTCCCCAAAATGTAATTTAAGGTGCACCAAAGCTCTTTACTATCATTCTTTATATCATTTATCTTTGTTTCATAGTATCGTTTCTTTTTATTTAGCGTAGTCACATGATTTCTTAATTTGCAGAACGTTTGCCAAAAATTTGGGCTGCCAGACTTACTTGCCATACTTTTTGCCTCATCCCTCTCTACTATACAATTTGTCAATTCCTCATCAATCCAAGGGGATTTAACAGTTTTTACAGTCATTTTCTTAATGGGTGTGTGCTTATTAGTAACTGGAATATGTAATTTTATAAATGTGTCGAGTGCAGCGTCTGGTTGCTCCTCATTACACACCATAGACCAGCAAATATTCTTCACATCAACAACATAGGAATCACTACAAAACGTATTGTATGACCTCTTATACACTATATTAGGCCCAGCCTTTGGAACTTTGGTTTTCCTAGATTTGGCAATTATATTGTGATCACTACATCCTATGGAATTGTATACTACTTTAAAGCAAATTTCTGCAGCATTAGTAAAGATGTGATCAATACATGTTGATGATTTCATTCCTGTGCTGTTTATAAATACCGTGGTAGGTTGACTGACAACCTGAACCTGGTTGCAGGCACTGGTTACTGTTTGAATTTTTTTGGGCAGCTTGATGAGAGCCAGTCAATATTTAAATCACCCACCCAGAAAATATACTTCTCTGTTGATATCACATACATTATCAAGCATTTCACACACATTTTCGAGATCCTGACTGTTAGCACTTGGTGGTCTATAGCAGCTTCCCACAAGAATGGGCTTTAGGTGAGGCAGATGAACCTGTAGCCATGTTACTTCAACAGTATTTAATTAACATTAGATTGTCTCTAAGCTTTACAGGAATGTGGTTCTTTATATAGACCGCAACACCGCCCCCGTTGACATTTCTGTCTTTTCGGTAGATGTTATAACCATGTATTGTTACCACTGTATCATCAAAGGTATTATCTAAGTGAGTTTCAGAGATTGTCAGACCATGAATGTCATCTGTTACAAGCAAGTTATTGACTTCATGGACCTTGTTTCTCAGGCTGCATATGTTAATATTGGATATTTTTAGCTCTTTTCTTGGTTGCTTGATTGTTTTTAATGCTTTACTGGGAAGCTTATCAGAAGTAGACTTGATAGCGCAGGGTGAGCTACACAAAGTTATCCTCCTACTAGGGCCTACCAGCTCAGTGCTAACAGTGTAACTATGGTTCATAGGCTCATGATTACTGCATCCAATATCTGTAGGATTAAGAAAGGTATTCATGGCAATTAGGGGGACATAAACTAAGTTACTTACATTGTGTCTGCCAACGCCCCTAGGATAACGTACATTTAATGCAGCATTATGACGATTAATTGTCACAATGGTAGAGATTAGCTGAGCTGGTCTTGGGTCATTGATAAGTCATTTTTTTCAATGTTGCCTTGAAATGTTTGGACAGAGTCCAGGTGCCAAGTGATAGAATCATTTGTATGTTTAAGATAATGACTAAAGTGTTCCACCCTGAAACCATATAATTGTATGAAATGTGTTAGTCATAATCCAATAATGTGTGTGACTAGGTCATTGTGTTACTATTTCGCAATATGAGCTGGGTATAGTTGAGACATTCAAGGACAACTGAACTGTCGACTTGTGATAACGTTGAAACTAATAACTGGAAAGAGGCCTCCCCACCCTAGGGAGGAGAAAAACTGTTAGAAATGGCTAGGCTTGCAGAAGAGGATGAAACATGTTGCAGAAGGGTGATAAACAATGTATGTGAACTTTGGAAAAATACAGCCCACCTAAAGAGGTGGAGTTTCTACTGATGTGAGTTAATTTGTGTGTATGTGCTATAAAAAGATTGTGTTCTCATTTTGAAGTCAGAGCGCTCTCTGAATAAAGGACTGATCTATTGCAGAATCTGAGACTTTGTCTAATTCTTTATTAACCAGAGATTTACGACCTCTGGGAAGTAGACAAAGCTTGAGTGATAGTTGAGTTAGCAAAATTCTCGTGACACCAAGATGATTTGGATGGACTCCATCATTCCTGTAGAGTATCTTCTGTTTCCAGAAGGTGTCAAATATAAAAAGTGACTCCAGCAGAGCTACAATAATATATTATGCCGGGTGTGTAAGGCTAGTAGCCTGCTGAATCTTTCAGACCCGTGGCCCAACGATGGTAGTGGACCTGAAATGATTGGCTGTTTTTCTGGAGTCTTTTAATGCTAAATCACTTCATTAAAATACATTTTCTGATGTTCCAAGCTAGCCCTCTTGATGTCATTTGACCCCACATGGACTACGACAGTGTCAGCTCCCAGCATCTGTTGTAAAACAGTTGGAAGCAGCCTTGTGATGTCCTTTACTCATGCTCCTGGGTAGCACAGGGTTTTTGCCTTGGGAACCGAGATGTTTCTCACCATAGAGCTGCCAATGATGACAGCTGGCGATGTTAAATGAGCCGGTCTCTCAGGAAGCCTCAAGGTCTGTTGAGGGTGGGTGGGAGCACCGAGGATCTGAACCCGAGGTGGAAGCCACCAGAGAGGGAGACAGAACAGAGGCCAAAGACGCAGGTACCTCCGGATCCGATCTTGAATGGGAAGGCGCTGGAGCCTCTGGATCCAGGGTGAAAGAGCTGTTTCTGGTCTGTGTCAGGTCCGGACTCAACATCTCCAAGGAGACCCCTTTTGTCAGAGGACGCTGTCTTCGACTTCCACGAGAGACATATCTCCATGGCTGGTTGGTTGGCTCCGTCCTTCGGGGATGGATCCATGCTGAGCACTGGCCATTCGGCTGTGGAGAGCCGACACGGTGGCAACACTTCCACCAGACCAGAGCGGCATCCAGTTACTGGGGTGGAAGAAAAACAAATAGGCGGGCGTGGATTCCCCAGTAGCTTGTGTAGGTTTGCTACTTGCTTGCTAAGAGTAGCCACTTCGCCCATGTAGTCCTACGCAAGCAAAAAGTTGCTACATTGAAAGTCAGCGCGGCCCATATTGTTCTGGAACAAAGCAAAGTAAAAACAGCTCCTGCAGAGCTGTAAACCTTCAATAGTGACCTCCATTTGAGAGCGCCTCACCAGCTAGGCTAGCTGGGCTTCCGTGTCTCTCCCCCTCTGTGGAATGTGGAGAGATCCCAGGACAGACAGCAGCGCTCACAGAAACTAAGCCCAACAGAGCCGCAGGATCCAAAATAAAATAAAAGTATATAAAAACAACGTCAGCTTTACAAAAACAATAAGCCAAAGTCTCTCGTTCAGCTTTCGGCGTTAAACAGCGTTCAACAACAAACATATGTTGCACTCAGTGTATTATAGTAAGTGTATTATAACATAACTAATGCTGAAAAAGGTTTATGATTGCTACATCATTCCATTAGTAATGTCTAACTATTAAGTGGTTCTTTATATTTGGGCTCCAGCACACTTCAATTAATAAGATAAAACTAATAGCCCCTCTCTTGGACTGTCACCTTGCCACGATGGAGAGGCTTGTGTACTCCAATGACCCCGAGTGCTAAGCCGGAGGGGGTTTATACTCCCGGCAGGTGCAACCAAGCCGGCTAGGTCAAAGGGTAGGAGGCAGACAAAGCAGTCTATGGTCCACCATGTTGGGTGTGGGGCTAACTACCCCACCCCGGAAAAATCTGAAACATTGACGAATGGAAAGCAAATAAATTGCCCCAATGCAGGACATTTACTTGGACACATGTTACTGCTGAAGGGAGAAGCTGACAGTGAAGGACATTTACTTTTTGGTCTTAACTGATGATGCTACAATGATGTTACAGTGCCTTGCAAAAGCATTCACCCCTTGTCGTTTTTCCTATTTTGTTGCATTACAACCTGTAATTTAAATACATTTTTATTTGGATTTCATGTAATGGACATACACAAAATAGTCCAAATTGGTGAAGTGAAATGAAAAAAATTACTTACATTTAACTGAAAAGTGGTGATTGCATATGTATTCACCCCCTTTGCTATGAAGCCCCTAAATAAGATCTGGTGCAACCAATTACCTTCAGAAGTCACATAATTAGTTAGATTGCACACAGGTGGACTTTATTTAAGTGTCACATGACCTGTCACATGATCTCAGTATATATACACCTGTTCTGAAAGGCCCCAGAGTCTGCAACACCACTAAGCAAGGGGCACCACCAAGCAAGCGGCACTATGAAGACCAAGGAGCTCTCCAAACAGGTCATGGACAAAGTTGTGGAGAAGTAGATATCAGGGTTAGGTTGTAAAAAAGTATCAGAAATTTTGAACATCCCATTATTAATTAATTAATTAACCATTAAATGCATTATTAAAAAATGGAAAGAATATGGCACCACAACAAATCTGCCAAGAGAGGACCGCCCACCAAAACTCACGGACCAGAAGGAGGGCATTAATCAGAGGCAACAAAGAGACCAAAGATAACCCTGAAGGAGCTGCAAAGCTCCACAGTGGAGATTGGAGTATCTGTCCATGGGACCACTTTAAGCCATACACTCCACAGAGCTGGACTTTACGGAAGAGTGGCCCGAAAAAAGCCATTGTTTAAAGAAAAAAAGAAGCAAATACGTTTGGTGTTCGCCAAAAGTCATGTGGGAGACTCCCCAAACATATGGAAGAAGGTACTCTGGTCAGATGAGACAAAAATGTAGCTTTTTGGACATCAAGGAAAACATTATGTTTGGCGCAAACCCAACACCTCTCATCACCCCGAGAACATCACCCCCACAGTTTAGCATTGTGGTGGCAGCATCATGCTGTGGGGATGTTTTTCATCGGCAGGGACTGGGAAACTGGTCCGAATTGAAAGAATGATGGATGGTGCTAAATACAGGGAAATTCTTGAGGGAAACCTGTTTCAGTCTTCCAGAGATTTGAGACTGGGACGGAGGTTCACCTTCCAGCAGGAGAATGACCCTAAGCATACTGCTAAAGCAACACTTGAGTGGTTTAAGGAGAAATATTTAAATGTCTTGAATTGGCCTAGTCAAAGCCCAGACCTCAATCCAATTGCAAATCTGTGGTATGACTTAAAGATTGCTGAACCCATCCAACTTGAAGGAGCGGGAGCAGTTTTGCCTTGAAGAATGGGCAAAAATCCCAGTGGCTAGATGTGCCAAGCTTATAGAGACATACTCCAAGAGACTTGCAGCTGTACTTGCTGCAAAAGGTGGCTCTACAAAATATTGACTTTGGGGGGTGTTATGCATGCTTAGTTATGCATGCTCAAGTTTTCTGTTTTTTTTGTCTTATTTCTTGTTTGTTTCACAAGAAAAATTATTTTGCATCTTCAAAGTGGTAGACATGTTGTGTAAATCAAATGATACTAACCCCCCAAAAATCCATTTCAATTCCAGGTTGTAAGACAACAAAATAGGAAAAATGCCAAGGGGGTGATTACTTTTGCAAGCCACTGTATATAATGTTAATGATTTTATTGTCATTTTTTTATCTTACACGACAAATCTTTATATTGATTGATGAGCCACAGAGTAATAATTTATTAGAATAGCTGACTGCAGATGTTTTTCCAACAGTACGGAGAGATATTTTCACACTACTGGCAATGGGCTGGAATAAGAGGAAGTTCACTAATGTATTTTATGTTGGCAAATTGTTGCCAATTTTATGTTGGGGGGGGGTTTAATAATAATTTTTATTTTTTACCTGTATCTGCTTTCTCATTCATGTTTATCTATTTCTACTTGTCTGAATGTATGTTAGGTTCTGAACAAATAGAGCAAAAACTGAAACGGACAACCAGAAAAAGCTCAAACCAAGTTTATTCTACCCACAAACATATATTTATACCATCTGAGTAGGCAGAGTTGCCACCTTGCATGTCTAAGATAAACACTCCTTCTCTGTTGTTAGTCAGAAACACAGTATGTTCCTCTCACTGGTATTGTCATGGCCTGCCTAAGTCCAGGACCCTCATGGGTGTGGAAGTGTGTGTGTATGGGATAGGACTGTAGTCAGATGGTTTTCGGGGTAGTCCCCTATGGCCCCCCTCCCAGCAGTGTCTTCTCGCTTCAATTGCTGACCTTATCTCCAGTTGAGTTCCACATCCCTCATTGTCCTAGTTTCTCAGCAATTGGCCTGCTGTATCAGGAACTGAAACAAGACTGCTCCCCTTTGTCTTCTTCCTTAAAAATATCAATATTCAACAACAACATCTTTGAACAGAATATTAACTTTCTGACCTGACCCTTGTCTCACTGAGTAATTTTCCATACCCAAAGTTCCTATTCGCCCTTCATTGACACCTAACATATACATTTATTATACAAGTAAAGTAATCAATACGTTCTAATATGATGACAGGAATAAGTATATTTCAAGACAGAATTCAACAGGTAGGAAAGTGAATGTTTCTCTGTCTCTCAACTTCATAATTGCATTGATGTCAGTGGAGTCATGTTTGTAACTTGCCATATGTTTGACAGCCACAGTTCAGGATAGTCAGACAGAGCATCTCCAGAAAAAGATTGAGGGGCTTTACCTCAGTGTGAAACAGAGGAAACACTACCTCTACCGTTTGACAGGTAAGGTCCAACTTGTAAAACTGATTTGTGAAAGAAAATGCATTAGTCATACACATCAAACCATGTTAATGGTCAAATGTTGGCATTACCTATGTTATTAATTGATCTAATGCAAAACCTTTCATTAAACTGAGAAATCATGTGACAATAAACAGCAAAGTATCTTGTAAGCCACAACTCTGCATGCCTTGTATACTGTTATAACTGCATGACAACAAATTCTTTAGAAATTAGTTGATTGCTTTGTACTCTCTTTGTTTGTGTCTCTATAGTAGCTCTATAACTTATAGTCATGTAATATATCTGAATATACAGTCCATCTTATAACCGTTTAATATTCAGACGGCAACAAGAGGAGGCATCAGATTCTGAGAAATTGTTGAGGACAAAGCAGCCTTGACAGCTGCCATTGTTCAACCTCACAAGCACCAGGCAGAGTTTAGGCTCCCCACAATGGATGCGCTGCTCAATACTGACAACTTTGTGTGGCAATGGGAGAGACTTGGCACCAGTAAGTATAAGTATATGATTGCAGAAGGTATCTGTTTTAATTGAATGTTTACCTTCAGCGTAGGCTGCAGTCATTGCTGTTGTTCTGTTATACACCTCTGTGAGTTTACATCTCACAGACAACAGCCATCTTGCCATCAAAAAGGCAATCTTCGACAGACTGATGTTGGTGAACAGACTGCAGGAGGAAGAGAGGATCCTGCTGCAGGAGATGAAGAGGCACTGGGGAGCCTACAAAGAGCAGTGGGAACTCTGGAGGCACTGTCCGTACAGCTGCAAGATCAGAGTAAGTTGAGGTTCATACTATTTTTGGGACTGAACTTTT
Organism: Salmo trutta; assembly: GCF_901001165.1. Taxonomy (NCBI): domain Eukaryota; kingdom Metazoa; phylum Chordata; class Actinopteri; order Salmoniformes; family Salmonidae; genus Salmo; species Salmo trutta. The sequence goes on along the minus strand of NC_042969.1, from coordinate 71,183,190 downwards.
TGTCTTGCTTTACAAATACCCTTCACACTATTTTGTGTAATGGAATTGTTAATAATTTACTGCTTTACATGTGACTTTTAGGCAATGCAGTGGAGTTGTCAGAGGGAGGGAGGAATGGCCTTCTCTGCCACCTGAAGAGAAGATTGAGTGAACCGACACAAGACCAAGACAACACCAGGAATACCTACCACAAGCTGATTCTGGGAGAAGGGGCTATTTTTGATGACTTTTTGATGTAAATGAAAACTCAGATGAAGATAGAAGTCCTATTGCTTGGAGCTCAGATGACGACTGCTATACTTTCTGAAATCATACACAACTTCTGCCTCTTTCTCTCGGACTCTCTCTCTCATGAAGGAGAGGGAGAAGGCCGCCACCACCTCCCTTGGGAGCAGCCTGGTCTCCTGACATTGACCCCTGACCCCTCACCTTCTGAACGCATCCAGGGAAATGTAATTTGCCTGATGATGTTCTAGTGGAGATTTGTTGCCATGTTTACTCTCCTCACCTCTGTTTCTTCCGATCCTAGACTATGGCGACATCATCAGCAACTCAGTTTGTTGGTTAAGAACCTCTTTACTGTGGAATGTGGTTGTTCTTCATGATTTAAAAATAATGTTTGTATTTTCTATGCTGCCTTGATTGGGATTTTTGTCTAATTGTGAGTTGCAAAAGAGTTCTTGGTCTCAATAGGACTGCTAAAATAAATACATGTCTTAATAAATGAATGCATTAAGCACTAACAGCTCTGAGTGTGTTTCAATCGTTTACATAGTATGGATTAATTATTTTGATATAATAAAAAGTGTTGGTGCAGCATGCTGCAAGCCATTGCTGCCCCTTGCAACATTCTAAGTACAACATCGTCTTTCTAATCTGATATTGAGTGGAATGTACTGTTGCCCTTCCCATATATTTCAGCAGTGCATTGTACACTACACCATCATTTCAAATGGTAGGACATGTGTCCTGTTAAAGCTTATTGTCTGATGAAGGACAATAACTTAGTATGCCTATTTACAGCAGCATATGATTTAATAGTCATTTTACCTAAATTAATTGATGTCAATTGATATATTCATGGTATAAAAAAGTGTAGAATGTTACAGTATACAGTTCACATACTATAGCCTACTAAGATAGGCACCTGGCACAATGCTGGTTGATATCGGTTATGAGCAGTGGATTGGTCTGAACAACTTTAGTAGCCCTAGTGATTATTTTGTGAGTAATGAGAAAACAATCATCAAAAGTGATGGGAATATTGCATTTTGAAAAGCAAATACTTAGATTGAATATGTAGGCAAGTTCCCACATCATTGGACCTGCGTGAGGGGTGTCATGAAGAATTAGAGAGTTTTGAAAGGGCTGATACAGTGTTTCACTATTGGCCGTGCAGGGCTCCTGTTACCATTTGTAACAGGGAACAATTTATTATAGCTTATTATATTGCCGGCTGACCTTCAAATAGGCTAAACAATACAGGGCTATTTGCAATAATAAGGCCATCTTCATAGAGCAGTTAATTACAGGCCTATAATAGGCTAAGTGTAGCTATAGATTAAAATACATATAGGCCTACTTGTATATCATCATAGCTTATATGCTGTATATATAGCCTACCATGCTATTATGTTTATTACCTTACGTGCATTCTTTCTGTAGGCTACCACTGCATCATACTGACATGCGGCATGATTGCAACAGGTGCATTTATCTGCTTGGGTTAACAGAGGGATGCTACTTAACAGAGGGATGTATTTTCTGAAGGTGAAAGCCAAATCATGGCAAAGCTGCTCTATTTGGATAGGAAGTGAGAATTCAGTGCATAATTGTCTTGCTTATCAGAAATATGCTGTGCTGAAAACCATGGCAAAACCATGCAAAACCATGCGGTTATGGCCATTATGCAAATAATGGGTTTAGGGGTTGAATGGCCAGATAAAGGGTGTAGAATGTTTAAATAGTATATTTCCGATGTTCTCAAGGTTCCAATATCAATATAAAACATTTTTTATGAACATTTACTTACATACACTTGTTTTCTTCCATGAAGCTCTATACACCCTAGAAAACCTATTTTAACAAACCATGTCTGGTCATGGAATCCCCAAAAGTGTGTTTTTTGTAGCTCTGACTTGTGGCTTGGCACAACATATATTTGGGGTGAATCAGACATATTTATGCAATCCCATACCCCTGGTGGCCATGGGGTGCTCAGTAGCGCCCCCCAAAGGTGCAATTTCTCCAAACTGGAATGACTCATAAGTCAAAAACAGATGAACCTATCCTAACATTATTTGACATGAAGGTCTACTCAGGGACCCTAATCATGAGGCTCCCACTTTTCAAGTTTAAATCTGAAGAACTGAAAAACACACTTTTAAAAGTGTTATGTAACGTTATGTAGGTATGTAGGTACATATACATTTACAGGCATATCATAATGATATTGAAGAATATATTGATACGAATCCGATCAGGGTTAGAAAAATAAACTACAAAATGTTGCCATATTTTTAATTCACAACTTATCCGGTTTAGGGAAGAAAATGTGTCATTATTTTTACATAAATTATTTCAGAAAAAACGGATATTACATAAGCAAACGTCAATGTGATGCAAATTCAAGACAGGTGCAGCTACAATAATTGATGAATACTATCAAGAAGTAATAATACAATGTATTAATGTAATGTATTTTAGTCGTTGCCTCAAACATAGCAATATATGTTTTTGATAAGTTGACTTTCACTGTCATTGCTGTTACATTAATAAACAACTAAGATAATGTGCTGTACTATAGAGATAACAGCCCAGACTCGCATTGTGTACAGTGGAGACAAAGAAAATAGTCAGTGACAAATTAAAGACCGGTCCATGTACCTTTGCACTTATTCAGTTTCTGTCTTTTCTGGCACTCTGCAGTGCCAGTGTCCTCCTCCATGGTCACAATGGACCCCTGCATCACTTCCACTGTGAACTTCAACATGAATGAACAGACATGATTGGTATTGAAACACTTAGATGGCACATACTCATTATCTGCTGGTCCAAATTCACTCCCTAACCCTCGTCCTTGGCCCTGACTTGACCCTTAGATTTTCCTGAAGGGTCTGGATAGGTATAATCAGGAAAGTGGTGGAGCTTACACCATATTGCTTACACCTTACACATATACAACCATCTAAGGGTTAGGGCCAAGGGAAAGAGTTAGGGAGTGAAGTGGGAACGGCTGATTCACTATGGGTAAATTGCAAATCACACAGGGAGCCTTTTTCATACGTGCGTGAACAAGCATGTTTAGGCTGGAAAAGGATTTGCATAGGATTCAATGAGAGAAAACAGAGAGGCTAATGGCATGTCAATGGCATCATACGTATATAGAAAGCCAAATTAGAAAGCTATTTTTCTCACGGCACAATGCTTGTAAAACGAGCTTGTACATTCTCTGAAAATAGACAGTTTGTGCATTGTTAACGAGTCTGGAATTGTGAAGTGTAGGTTAGCATTTTTTGTCATGAATCTTGTTCTAGATGCAGCTCTGCAAAGTGGTCACTAGTTGGCACAGCCACAAAGTCATAAAATCCGATTTTAAACCTAACCACACTGCTAAACCTAATGCCTGACCCTAACCCTAAATTAAGACCAAAAAGCTCAATTTTTACAATATAGCCAGCTGGCCTATCTAAGGGGAAATTGCTCAGTTCTGCCTCCAGAGTGATGACAATAAATGAGTGATGACAATAAATGAGTGATGACAATAAATGAGTGATGAAGAGTGATGACAATAAATGTCAGCACGCTTGTAAAGTTAATTTAAAAAGTGTCTCTTTAGTGTAAATAAGTTTCATTGCAAGCCAACATTATGTACAGACTAGTGCTTATGAAGCAATGTATGAATGCCACATTATTCTACATTTATAAACTTGACTGTGTCCTCCAATGTGACCACAGTCACCTTCTCCACCTCCTCCATCATCACGGCCCCCCCTCAACTGCCTCCTCCATGGTGACCACGGTCACCTTCTCCGTCTCCCCATCATCACGGCCCCCCCTCAACTGCCTCCTCCATGGTGACCACGGTCACCTTCTCCGTCTCCCCATCACCATGGCCCCCCCTCAACTGCCTCCTCCATGGTGACCACGGTCACCTTCTCCGGCTCCCCATCACCACGGGCCCCTCCTCAACAGCCTCCTCCATGGTGACCACGGTCACCTTCTCCATCTCCCCATCACCACGGGCCCATCCTCAACAGCCTCCTCCATGGTGACCACGGTCACCTTCTCCATCTCCCCATCACCACGGGCCCATCCTCAACAGCCTCCTCCATGGTGACCCTTATGGTGGAAAATTGCAAGAATATGTTATAATACTTTTATTGCATTAGATGGTTGTTTTAAGCAACAGAATAGAGTATTTTGTTAACTATTGTGTGTGTGTTCTACTGAGGATGGGCCTCTGGGAGATAAAACTGATAGGAGATTTACGATGTCTTTTGGGTGATAAAACCTAAAGAGCATTCTAGAGCATGAGTTATTAATGTTTCTGTTCAATACGGTACCAGGAAGAGATGGTTCCAGTTTGGAGTCGGATGGCCAGACACTGGTCTATACAATGAAAACTGTTGACACAGCAGATACTGTCTGCTATGTATTATAGGTATCTTTCATACAGATCTTAACCTTGTGACACATTCTATATATCTGTTGTTCATCATGTAGGTTGAAAGAGGTGTATCTTGGCTATAAAAGACCTTTGTACTTTTGTCTCGAGGCTCTCAACCAATCATCTGAGCGTCAATCGTCGACCAGCCATGACCAGCCATCATTATTGTAGAGCACTAAATCGATTCACTTTATATGTGTGCGTTGTATTGACCTGCTCCCTGATTAATAAGTGATTAAAATGTTTGTTTAAGTTTAACTCTGACTTGTGTGATAAGTTTGTCTCTCCTCATTTCATAGTAAAGAAATGAACCACCACACCCCGGTCACCTTCTCTGCTTCCTCTATCCCCACGGGCCCCTCCTCAACGACCTCCTCCATGGTGATGAGGGTCACCTGCTCCGCAATCACCTTGGGCCCCTCGTCAGCTGCCTCCTCTATGGTGACAATGGTCACCTTCTCCGCCTCCTCCATCACCACGGGCTCCTCCTTAGCTGCCTCCTCTATGGTGACCACAGTCACCTTCTCTACCTCCTCCATCACCACGGGCCCCTCCTTAGCTGCCTCCTCTATGGTGACCACAGTCACCTTCTCTACCTCCTCCATCACCACGGGCCCCTCCTTAGCTGCCTCCTCTATGGTGACCACAGTCACCTTCTCTACCTCCTCCAACATCACGGGCCCCTCCTTAGCTGCCTCCTCTATGGTGACCACAGTCACCTTCTCTACCTCCTCCAACATCACGGGCCCCTCCTTAGCTGCCTCCTCTATGGTGACCACAGTCACCTTCTCTACCTCCTCCATCACCACAGGCCCCTCCTTAGCTGCCTCCTCTATGGTGACCACAGTCACCTTCTCTACCTCCTCCAACATCACGGGCCCCTCCTTAGCTGCCTCCTCTATGGTGACCACAGTCACCTTCTCTACCTCCTCCAACATCACGGGCCCCTCCTTAGCTGCCTCCTCTATGGTGACCACAGTCACCTTCTCTACCTCCTCCATCACCACAGGCCCTTCCTCAGCTGCCTCCTCCTAGTTGGCTGACTCACAAGCCGATACTGAAAACCATGCATACTATTAAGTAATAGACTTTTGTGGTGGAAACAAATGTCATATTTTATTACCATACAATTACAAATGTACAAAATTACAAATGACATATACAACAATATTTTCAATGTTTCAAATAATTTGATTACAAATGTGACTGGGGCCTTGTTGAAACTTTTTAGGCTACAAATGTTCAATAACCGTGTATGACCACAAAAGCCTGTGTACGACCAGGTACAGTAAAATAATGTGGTTGAAATGCCACTGGCTATATGCCTACATCATAGAAAATCTACATACACCATAGGAATTTGAATTACTAGTGATGCCACTTTGTAATTCTGGGAAAAATAAAAAGGCTAAAATGACAAACACAGGTCTATAACTGTGGACAGAGATTCTGGCACTCTCCTGGTGCTTACGGTATTACAACAAAGATGTCATTTGAGAATCGATTGTTCATTCATTTGAATGGAAATTTAACAAATTTAAGGGTGATTCACACCAAAAAATAGATACAACTTCAGCCAATATTCGCTCACTATAGATTTGATATCTTTTTAGTGTCTTTGTTATAGGTGAGTACATGATCCACTCCAAAAACATGTGAGAACGCCAATCAACTGTTAATCAACTGTTGTTTACTATCATTCACACCTGTGTCAAGGATTAGAATTTAAAAATATATATTTTTGAAATACCCAATTCTAACATTTAATCCAATTCGATTGCCGAAATCTGATTAGAATAGCTTTTAAAAAATTAGTCCTGTTGATTACTATCTTTCCCGCCTGTGTCTCACTCTAGATAACTGATGTCTGAAACCAGACATATGCTGAAGAAGGTGGACAACGAAACGTTTGTGTTAGTTTATTCCCTTGCCTGCTGAAAAGAAAAACGAAAGAGGAAGTTGGGAAGTTTTAGATATTTTGTATGCAAACCACCCTTCATTCGTTGTATATTGGTTTAACACACCAACATTTTGAGTATTAAGCGTGATGGTACTTAAAAACATGCTTTATTTAAGAACAATACTTCACTCATGCGCTGCTTATCCTCTCTGGCACAGGTGGGACGAATTCGTCCCACCTGCGTAACAGCCACTTAAATCCAGTGGCGCGATTTTTGAAACGTTTGAAATAATATTACTTCAATTTCTCAAACATATGACTATTTTACACCATTTTAAAGACAAGACTCTCATTAATCTAACCACACTGTCCGATTTCAAAAAGGCTTTACAACGAAAGCAAAACATTAGATTATGTCAGGAGAGTGCCCAGCCAGAAATAATCAGACACCCATTTTTCAAGCTAGCATATAATGTCACAAAAACCCAAACCACAGCTAAATGCAGCACTAACCTTTTATGATCTTCATCAGATGACACACCTAGGACATTATGTTATACAATACATGCATGTCTGTTCAATCAAGTTCATATTTATATCAAAAACCAGCTTTTTACATTAGCATGTGACGTTCAGAAAAAGCATACCCCCCGCAAACTTCCGGGGAATTTACTAACAGTTTGCTAAATTACTCACGATAAACGTTCACAAAAAGCATAACAATTATTTTAAGAATTATGCATACATTATTCTTCTATGCACTTGATATGTCCGATTTTAAAATAGATTTTCGGATGAAGCACATTTTGCAATATTCTAAGTACATAGCCCAGCCATCACAGGCTAGCTATTAAGACACCCGGCAAGATTAGCCTTCACCAAAATCATATTTCCTATAAGAAAAATGTTGTTACCTTTCCTGTTCTTCGTCAGAATGCACTCCCAGGACTTCTACTTCAATAACAAATGTAGGTTTGGTCCCAAATAATCCATCGTTATTTTCCATCAGCGACGTTTTGTTCTTGCGTTCTAGACACTATCAGAATGCTAAATCACGGTCGTGCGCATGGCGCAGAACGTGACAAAAAAATTCTAAATATTCCATTACCGTACTTCGAAGCATGTCAACCGCTGTTTAAAATCATTTTTTATGCAATTTATCTCGTAGAAAAGCGATAATATTCCGACCGGGAATCTGCAATAAGCTAAACAGCCGAATGAAAATACTCCACGGGGGCGAATCGTGCACGCGCCTAGTTCTATTGTCACCTAATGGGACACTTGGAAAAGGCGATAATATGTTTCAGCCTGAGGCTGCCTCGTCATCGTTCAGGTTTTTCCCGGGTTCTGAGAGCCTATTGGAGCCCTAGGAATTGTCACGTTACAGCTAAGATCCTTACTCTTCAATAAACAGAGGCAAGAAGAACGACTCCTTGTCAGACAGGCCACTTCCTGCATGAAACCTTCTCAGATTTTTGCCTGCCATAGGAGTTCTGTTATACTCACAGACACCATTCAAACAGTTTTAGAAACTTTAGGGTGTTTTCTATCCAAACCTGAACAATAATATGCATATTCTAGCTTCTGAGTTGGTGTAGGAGGCAGTTAAAAATGGGCACATATCTTTTCCAAAATTCTCAATGCTGCCCCCTAGCCCCAACAGGTTATCCGGCTAGTGTAACGTCATTGGTTTTAAACTAAGTAAAGAACATTCGTGTTAATCTGCATCCATCCCTTATGGCACTTTATTGAGGTATTCCCTTATAGAGTCATATGAAGTAGTTTGTAAAATACTATGTTCTCATCGCAATATGACATTGTTGCACAAAACATTAAGAACACCTTCCTAAAATTGAGTTGCACTTACACCCCCCCTTATTTGCCCTCAGAGCAGCCTCAATTTGTCGGGCCATGGACTCTAAAAGGTGTCAAAAGCGTTCCACAGGAATGCTGGCCCATGTTGACTCCATTGCTTCCCACAGTTGTCAAGTTGGCTGGATGCCCTTTGGGTGGTGGACCCTTCTTGATACACAAGGGAAACCGTTAAGTGTGAAAAACCCAACACCATTGCAGTTCTTGACACACTCAAACGGGTGCACCTGGCACCCACTACCATACCCGTTCAAAGGCACTTAAATATTTTGTCTTGTCCATTCACCCTATGAATTGAACACATACACAATCTATGTCTCAATAGTCTCAAGGCTTAAAAATCCTTTAACCTGTCTCCTCCCCTTCATCTACACTGATTTGAGTGGATTTAACAAGTGACATCAATAAGGGATCATAGCTTTGGATTCACCTGGTCAGTCTATGTCATGGAAAGAGCAGGTGTTCATGTTTTTTAAACTCAGTGTACATAATGTTTTGTACACTCAGTATATATCAATCAGGTATACTTACAGTAGAATAACTTCTCAAACAAAAATAAATAAATAAACTAGCTACGGTATCACAGATCTTATTAAAATACAAAATATAATTGTTTGTTCTATTATTATACATTATATGCAGAGTAATTGTTTTTTCTTAAGTTTGGTGTGGAATACAACATAAATTTATTCATTATATGGTCAGTAGAAGGCCTAAAAACCCCCGGGAACCAACAAGCTAACGTTACATTACAACAACAAATAGGATTTGCCAGTAGTTGTCGACTTGATTCATGATGATGACTGGTAGCTAAGATTTTGAAAGTATGATGTTGACATGATCAGTCCCAATCAAAGCTACTGCAGATATAAAGTGATTTGATGAAATTGTATCTGTGGCTAATGACCTTGAGCCTTCTTGGATGGACACTTCTAATGTAACGCTATGGCAGCACCCAAGGGGCTTGAATTTTTGAGCTCTACCCTTAGACTTGGCGGGACGTAGTGTCCCCATGAGTGACAGAAGACTGAGCCAATCACGGCGCAACTAGAGAACATTACCAACCCCTACACTCCATATTTTCTGCTGGCTGCCCCACCACCACGGAAAGCACTGAGCTAGGCTGAAACACCTGCATTATGGAGCTGCCTTACACAACAACAAAAAGACTGTGTTGGTATGCGGCTTTATTAACTCAAATATATATATTTTTTTCTTTACATTGTTTGCAAACTGATAAATGACACGTATTATTGCCAAAATATCATGCAAAACAGGCAAGCCCCCCCAAAACATTTTCTTTGCCAAAATTGTGAGGGAGCCCCACCTGCCCTGAATGACGGGTCACCACTGCAAATAAGAGAACGATATTCACACACAAAAATCCATCAGGTGTAGTCTAACATCTGAGTTTTAGGGTTCGCACTGTACTCGGTTTTTGATGACTAGGCGAGGCCAGATTTACTGGTTCAATCAACTGGACCATACACAATACATGTTGTACGAAATTCTATCCACAAGAGGGCGGCATATACATGGCAGAGGAAGGACCACTGGGTTACATGTCTGTCAAACTGTAGTTGAAATGTAGTCAGTAAGAAAGGTTACATATATAGTTTTGTTCAAATAGGCCTATCCAGTGGCAACCTGTCATTCAGGGCAGGTGGGGCCTGCCAGTTTTGCATGTTATTTTGGCATTAATACGTGTCACATATCAGTTTGCAAACTATGTAAAAATCAATACATCATTGAGTTAATAAAGCCGCGTACAAACATGGTCTCTTCTTTGCTTTCTTGTGTAAGGCAGCTCCAAAATCCAGGTGTTTCAGCCTAGCTCAGAGCTTTCTGTGGTGGTGGGGCAGCCAGCAGAAAATATGGAGCGTAGGGCTTGGTAATGTTCTCTAGTTGCGCCGTGATTGGCTCAGTGTTCTGTCACTCATGGGGACACCATCACTGCAAAATCTATTGGAAGAGCTCGAAAATTCAAGCCCCTTGGGTGCTGCCAGAGTTTCATTAGAAGGGCCCATCCAAGAAGGCTCAAGGTCATTGGCCACAGATAAAATGACATCAAATCACGTTATATTTACCGCAGCGTTGATTGGACTGATCATGTCAACATCATACTTTTCATACTAGCAAGCTAGCAGTCATCATCATGAATCAAATTGACAAAATACTGGCAAATCCAAGTCGGGAACTCTGGCCTCTTTCTAGAGCGTCGACCTGAAGATCACTTACATCATAATTCAACCTCATTTTTTTCAGAGATCCCAGTTGTCTTGAAAGCACCATAAATGCAGAGAATGACAAAATTTGATGACAAAGTTTGATGACAAAATTATCCCACGAAGGACCGCCGTGCAACCTTCCTGTTCAAGTGAGCACAGCACAACAAGAAGAGTCCTAAAATGTATTGTAAGCTGCTGAAAAAATGATGTAATATGCCGGGGAGATATGTATACTGTAGCTAAGAAAGTAAGTGTATAGTAAGCTGTTATTAGCCCATGTGCCTCACCCTAATTAGTTGGTCCCTTTTTCCCTCATAACTTAGTCTACTGTTCTGACTTGGTGGTGAACATTTAGCCTATAGCCTGTTTTAGAGAAATGCCACCATCAAATATTGTAAGAGCTTTCATTGTCTGCTTATATGCCCCCTTTATTTATCCTACAGTTCTGACTTGGTGTACAGGTAGAATACTGTAAGAATGGCCCATGTTCTGAATTCTGTCACTGTCAATTTCAAAAGTGCTGAACAAATAGTTATATTGACTATGTCCGTCCTAGCTCGTCCACTAATGTCTTCATCGAAATTACGGATTGCCTCTTATTCGCTCATCGTCCCCTTATGCCATAGTTTGTACATCGCAATTGTCAGTAGAAATCACATTCATTTAAGCTAGTCAGCCATATCAGCTATGTTTTTTTAAAGACAGTAAATGAGGCTGAATGAACTGTTTCTCTGCCAGACAAGGCTCCTCTGATAGCCAGGTGTGGCAGTGGTAAAGTGTTGGGACTGCTGTTGGGACTCTGCTGTTGGGACAGCTTTATGTAGGCCCTAACAGTTTGTGGGCCCCGTTTGATACCGTTTTAGTGCAACTAATGTATTGTTCAGTGTTGTGTTGTGTAGTGTAGTGGCTTTGCTGGCATGCCTCAAAGAAATTGGGGGAAGTTTGCCCAACCAAGATTTACATGCTAAAATCACCACTGGGCCTATTGTAAAAGCATACAAAAAATTCTATCCGAGCATATATTGTTAAATTTCTGATTTTTCTTAAGTCTCCAGGAATCAACACCTGGATAGAGGATCTGTAATTGAGCTTCAGTAGACAAAAGCTGTTAAGGTTATAAATGGAACGGAGTCAAACGTTTTTTCCATATGTTTGATGTGTTTGATACAGTTCCATTTATTCCATTCCAGCCATTACAATGAGCCAGTCCTCCTATAGCTCCTCCCACCAGCCTCCTCTGGTTTTAACATATGCATATCCCTAACCTCATAAACGGATGAGCAATAATTTCTCCATTAAAATTCATATCTATCTCAATTTGCAAGCCAATGCATTTACGTTTTCTAGCGCAGTACATAATGTAATGTATCAACCTTTGAGCAGATTTGAATTAAAAACCTCTTATGGATAGGGGCAGTATTTTCACATCCGGATGAAAAGCGTGCCCAGAGTAAACTGCTTGCTCTTCAGGCCCAGAAGCTATGATATGCATATTATTAGCAGATTTGGATAGTAAACACTCGGACGTTTCTAAAACTGTTTGTATGATGTCTGTGAGTATAACAGAACTCATATGGCAGGCAAAAACCTGACAAAAATCAAACCAGGAAGTGGGAAATCTGAGGCTTGTAGTTTTTCACGTGATTCCCTATCCAATATACAGTGTCTGTGGGGTCATATTGCACTTCCTAAGGCTTCCACTAGATGTCAATAGTCTTTAGAACGTTGTTTCAGGCTTCTATTGTAAATGGGGAGAGAATAAGAGCATATGGAGTCAGGTATCGGAAAAAAAGGCATGAGCTCAGTAACGTGCGCAGCCTTGGGAGCGAGCTGAGTTCATCTTCATTCCTAAAGAGAAAGGAATTGTCTGGTTGTAATTTTATTGAAGATTTATGATAAAAAAATACTAAAGATTGATTCTATACATCGTTTGACATGTTTCTACAAACTGTAGTATAACTTTTTTGACTTTTCGTCTGGACTTAGTAGGCGCACGCCTTGCATTTGGAATAGTGAACCTAACGTGCGAACAAAATGGAGGTATTTGGACATAAAGATGAACTTTATCGAACAAAACTAACATTTACTGTGGAACTGGGATTCCTGGGAGTGCATTCCGATGAAGGTCATCAAAGGTAAGTGTATATTTGTAACGCTTTTTCTGACTTCTGTTGACTGCACAACATGGCGGGTATCTGTATAGCTTCTTTTGGTGTCTGAGTGCTGTACTCAGATTATTGCAAAGTGTGCTTTCGCCGTGAAGCTTTTTTGAAATCTGACACAGCGGTTGCATTAAGGAGAAGTGTATCTTTAATTCTGTGCATAACACTTGCATATTTTAGCAAAGTTCATTATAATTATTTCTGTAAATTGATGTGGCTCTCTGCAAAGTCAACGGGGGTTTTGGAGGCAAAACATTACTGAACATAATGCGCCAATGTAAACTGAGATTTTTGAACATAAATATGAACTTTATCGAACAAAACATACATGTATTGTGTAACATGAAGTACTATGAGTGCCATCTGATAAAGATCATCAAAGGTTAGTGATTCATTTTATCTCTATTTCTGCTTTTTGTGACTCATATACATTTACATTTACGTCATTTAGCAGACGCTCTTATCCAGAGCGACTTACAAATTGGTACACCACTTTACAATAGTACATCTATATATTTTTTTGGGGGGGAGGGTAGGAGGGGAGGGTTAGAAGGCTTACTTAATCCTATCCCAGGTATTCCTTAAAGAGGTGGGGTTTCAGGTGTCTCCGGAAGGTGGTGATTGACTCCGCTGTCCTGACTCCTCTCTTTGGCTGGAAAATGGCTGTGTGGTTTTTCTTGTCTAGGTGCTGTCCTAACATAATCTAATGCTATGCTTTCGCCGTAAAGCCTTTTTGAAATCAGACACTGTGGTTGGATTAATGAGAATCTTATCTTTAAAATGGTGTATAATACTTGTATGTTTGAGGAATTTTAATTATGAGATTTTTGCTGTTTTGAATTTGGCGCCCTGCACTTTCACTGGCGGTTGTCAAATCGATCCCGCTAAAGGGATTTGATCCGTAAGAAGTTTTAATGAGCATTGAAAGAGATCAAAAGGACACGTGTCAATTGTATTATAATAGTAGAGTTACAATGCTTGTTAGACTTGTTTGCAGTAAAGAGGTCGATTTGCCAACATCAGACAGGAATTATCATGCTTTGCTTGTTCCTTTTATAGTTCCCAGACCTCAGTGAAAGTCCACCTGGGAATGCCAGAGGACAGTATTATCAGAAGTGTCCACAAGTAACTTTCTGACAATGAGATTTGGCCTCCTGCCCACCTGAGCTGACTGTTGGTCTTATCAAGGGGGTGGTTGAACAGCTTAACTCGTCCCTCTCTGTGACCATCAGCAGAATCATTTCAGGACGGTCCTCCCCTATTGCTTCTGGTACACTCAAATAATTAGGGGCTCAACAAGGGTTCTTCTAATATCCTTAAAGTTATTCTGAGAACCGTAGGGTTCTTGGCACTAAAAATGGCCCCCAAGAGGTTTTCCAATAACCTCATAGGTGGGGTTTATTGAGGAACCTCCTAAGTTGGTGGGGGTTCTTGCTGCCTAACAGCCCAACTGAAACACTTCGATTTGAATTTGAAAGGACAGCAGGTGGAGGCACGTAACTGACAAATGTAAAGATCGCCTCAATTTAAGGTAAGGTTTGTCCCTTGTATGATCGAAATGTATATTGTTTTATGATTATACCATATATCTTTTCATATTTTTGAAAATCTTTCTAAAACAGAAAATGGACACAATTCAATGTATATCAATCAACAAAAAGGTAAGAATATGTAGGCTATAAGAATATGTTGATGGCCAGCTTTATTGGGTGCAGATGACTGAACTGCTCACTTCTGTGTCTGTTTCTGCAGGTATACAGACAAGGAGGCATACAAATGTATTTCAATTGGTATTGGTATGTTATAAAATCACATATACCATCCTCCTTCCTTACTTAGTCAATGAACATACAGTGAGGTAAAAAAGTATTTGATCCGCTGCTGATTTTGTACGTTTGCCCACTGACAAAGAAATTATCAGTCTATAATTTAATGGTAGGTTTATTTGAACAGTGAGAGACAGAATAACAACAAAAAAATGCATGTCAAAAACGCATGTCAAAAATTTTATAAATTGATTTGCATTTTAATGAGGGAAAAAAGTATTTGACCCCTTTGCAAAACATGACTTAGTACTTGGTGGCAAAACCCTTGTTGGCAATCACAGAGGTCAGATGTTTCTTGTAGTTGGCCACCAGGTTTGCACACATCTCAGGAGGGATTTTTGCCCCACTACTCTTTGCAGATCTTTTCAAAGTCATTAAGGTTTCAAGGTTGACGTTTGGCAACTCGAACCTTCAGCTCCCTCCACAGATTTTCTATGGGATTAAGGTCTGGAGACTGGCTAGGCCACTCCACTCCAGGACCTTAATGTGCTTCTTCTTGAGCCACTCCTTTGTTGCCTTGGCTGTGTGTTTTGGGTCATTGTCATGCTGGAATACCCATCCATGACCCATTTTCAATGCCCTGACTGAGGGAAGGAGGTTCTCACCCAAGATTTGATGGTACATGGCCCCGTCCATCGTCCCTTTGATGTGGTGAAGTTGTCCTGTTCCCTTAGCAGAAAAACACCCCCAAAGCATAATGTTTCCACCTCCATGTTTGACGGTGGGGATGGTGTTCTTGGGGTCATAGGCAGCATTCCTCCTCCTCCAAACACGGCGAGTTGAGTTGATGCCAAAGAGCTCCATTTTGGTCTCATCTGACCACAACACTTTCACCCAGTTGTCCTCTGAATCATTCAGATGTTCATTGGCAAACTTCAGACGGGCATGTATATGTGCTTTCTTGAGCAGGGGGACCTTGTGGGCGCTGCAGGATTTCAGTCCTTCACGGCGTAGTGTGTTACCAACTGTTTTCTTGGTGACTATGGTCCCAGCTGCCTTGAGATCAATGACAAGATCCTCCCGTGTAGTTCTGGGCTGATTCCTTACCGTTCTCATGATCATTGCAACTCCACGAGGTGAGATCTTGCATGGAGCCCCAGGCCGAGGGAGATTGACAGTTCTTTTGTGTTTCTTCCATTTGCGAATAATCGCACCAACTGTTGTCACCTTCTCACCAAGCTGCTTGGCGATGGTCTTTTAGCCCATTCCAGCCTTGTTGTCACGACTCCTACCGTAGCTCCCCCTCCTGTTCGGGTGGCGCTCGGCAGTCATCGTCGCCGGCCTACTAGCTGCCAATGATTCCCTTTTCCCCCTTTCCCCCTTTTATTGTGTGCACCTGTTTTTGGTTTGGGCTCATTAGCTGGACTATTTTAGCCAGGAGGCCCGCCTGCTCTGTGTGCGGGATTATTTGATCTGTGTGTAGCTTGTGATTGCACGCTCATTGTATTTTGAGGTGCAAGTGTGTATCTTGCGCCGACCTGTTCTCTCCCATGTGTTTGGGCACTTTGGTTTTGTGTGCGCCCTAGTTCGCTGTTGGGGCAGCTTGTGTTTTGCCGTTGTGTGTTATTAAAAACACTACCCTGCATTCTCTGCTTCCTGCTCCTGACTCTGCACCCACTACGCCCAAGCGTTACAGAATCCCACACCCTCAATGGAGTCATTAGGAGCAGCTGCCAACCACCTACCCTCGATGAAGGAACATGTTCTCCATCACACATCTGTTCTCCATCAGATCGGATCGGCGATGGAGCAGATGATGAAGAGGATGGACCGTTGGGAGAGGAGTGGCCTCCTCTCCCCACCTCCGGCTCCTCCGACTAAACCGCCTCCTCCCCCCCTTCATCCGGCTCCGGCGCGCTTCATCTTGCGCTCCCGAGGGAGTATGATGGAGCGGCGGCTGGGTGCCATGGATTTCTGCTCCAGCTCGAGCTGTACCTGGCCACCGTGAGACCTACTCCCTCGGGAGAGGAGAGTGTGAGTGCCCTCGTTTCCTGCCTGACGGGCCGAGCTCTGGAGTGGCCAATGCAGTCTGGAATGGTCCGGACTCGGCGAGGGATCACTACCCAGAGTTCACCCGCCGCTTTAGGGCTGTAGTCGACCACCCTCCGGAGGGAAGAGCGGCGGGTGAGCGGCTATTCCACCTCAGGCAGGAGACGAGGAGCACGCAGGACTTCGCGCTGGAGTTCCGGACCTTGGCTGCTGGGGCGGGGTGGAACGACAGGGCCCTGATAGACCATTACCGGTGTAGTCTCCGGGAGGACATCCGCAGGGAGCTAGCGTGTCGGGACACCGCTCTCTCTCTCTCGACGAGTTCATCGACATGTCGATTCGACTGGACAATCTGCTGGCTGCCCGCGGGCGTTCTGAAAGGGTCCTGTCTGTTCCACCTCCGTGCACTCCCGCCCCTATTCCTATGGAGTTAGGGGGGGCCGTGCCGAGGGGTAACGGAGGAGGTGGCTCCTCCTGCACCAGCTGTGGTCGGAGAAGACACACGGCCGACCGGTGCTGGAGGAGCCAGTCTGGGAGTCGAGAGGGCAGGCAGAACACTTCTCGGTCACCCCAGGTGAGTCAGCACCAAACTCACCCAGAACCCCCTGTCAGTCACCTGTTCGTTGTAATTGTTTTTTCTCTCTTCCCAGCATAGGGCGCTAGTCGATTCAGGGGCAGCTGGGAACTTTATGGATGGCGGACTCACGGCCATTAAGCTGGGTATTCCGCTAGTGCCGATAGATCCCCCCTTCCCCGTGCACTCCCTAGATAGCCGGCCATTAGGGTCAGGGTTGGTTAGGGAGGCCACGGTTCCACTGGACATGGTAATGCAGGGGAATCATAAGGAACGGATTAGTCTGTTCCTTATCGACTCACCTGGGTTTCCTTTGGTGCTGGGGGTTCCCTGGCTGGCTAGTCACAATCCCCGGTTTTCGTGGAGACAGGGGAATCTCCAGGGGTGGTCAGAGGAGTGTTCAGGGAGGTGTATAGGAGTTTCCATCGGTGCTACGTCGGTGGAGAGTCCAGACCAGGTTTTCACTGCGCACATTACCCCTGAATGCGTCGATTTGGCGAGCGCTTTCTGTAAGAAGAGTGCGACCAACCTCATCGACAGGGGGATTGTGCGATAGATTTCCAGGTAAATGCTGAGCTTCCCAAGAGTCACGTATACCATTTGTCACAGGAGGAGACATTGGCTATGGAGACATATGTCATGGAATCTCTGGGACAGGGGTACATTCGGCCCTCCATTTCACCCGTCTCCTCGAGTTTCTTTTTTGTGAAGAAAAAGGAGGTGCAGCGGTTCTTAAGGTTTGCCAATTACTACCGGAGGTTTACCCGGGGTTTTGGCCAGGTAGCGGCTCCCATTACCTCACTGCTGAAGGGGGGGCCGGTGCGTTTGCAGTGGTCGACTGAGGCGGACAGAGCCTTCAAGAGGAAGGCGCTGTTCACCGATGCACCCGTGTTGGCACACCCGGACCCCTCTCTAGCTTTCATAGTGGAGGTGGATGCATCCGAGGCTGGGGTGGGTGCCGTGCTATCACAGCGCTCGGGTACACCACCTAAACTCCACCCCTGGGCTTCCTTTTCAAAGAAGCTCGGTCCGGCGGAGCGTAACTATGATGTGGGGGACCGGGAGTTGTTAGCGGTGGTAAAAGCCCTGAAGGTGTGGAGACACTGGCTTGAGGGGGCTAAGCACCCCTTTCTCATCTGGACCGGCCATCGGAACCTGGAGTATATCCGGGCAGCTAGGAGACTGAATCCGCGTCAGGCAAGGTGGGCCATGTTCTTCACCCGATTCAGGTTTACTATTTCCTATAGACCGGGCTCCCTGAACACGAAGGCCGACGCGCTGTCCCGTCTCTATGAAACAGAGGACCGGCCCATCGATCCGACGCTTGGTGATCGGGATCAATTGATTCGGTGGGCCCACACTCTACCCTCTTCTGGTCATCCTGGTGTGGCGAGGACAGTGCGGGGTCTTAGGGGGAAGTACTGGTGGCCCACCTTGGCTAAGGACGTTAGGGTCTACGTCTCTTCCTGTTCGGTATGCGCCCAGAGTAAGGCTCCTAGGCACCATCCGAGAGGGAAGTTACAGCCCCTCCCCGTTCCACAACAACGATGGTCTCACCTGTCAGTGGACTTCCTGACCGACCTCCCCCCGTCTCAGGGGAACACTACGGTCCTGGTTGTTGTGGATCGGTTTTCTAAGTCCTGACGTCTCCTCCCATTGCCCGGTCTCCCTACGGCCCTACAGACTGCGGAGGCCCTATTTACCCACGTCTTCCGGCACTACGGGGTGCCGGAGGACATTGTCTCTGATCGAGGGTCCCAGTTCAGGTCCAGGGTATGGAAGGAGTTTATGGAACGTCTGGGGGTCTCGGTCAGCTTGACGTCCGGTTATCACCCCGAGAGTAATGGGCAAGCGGAAAGGGTGAACCAGGAGGTGGGCAGGTTTCTGCGGTTGTATTGCCAGGACCGGCCAGGGGAGTGGGCTAGGTATATCCCATGGGCAGAGTTGGCCCAGAACTCACTCCGTCACTCCTCTACTAACCTATCACCCTTTCAGTGTGTTTTGGGTTACCAACCGGTCCTGGCACCATGACACCAGAGTCAGACCGAGGCTCCTGCGGTGGAGGAGTGGGTGCAGCGCTCAAGGAGACCTGGAGAGCCATCCAGGAACCTCTGAAACAAGCCAGTGGACTGCAGAAGAGGAGCGCTGACTGCCACCGCAGTGAGGCCCCCGTGTTCGTACCCGGGGACAGGGTCTGGCTCTCGACCCGGAATCTGCCCCTCCGCTTGCCCTACCGGAAACTGGGGCCGCAGTGTGTAGGGCCCTTCAAAGTCCTGAGGAGGATAAATGAGGTGTGTTACAGGTTATAACTCCCTTCCTATTACCGTATTAACCCCTCGTTTCATGTGTCTCTCCTCAGGCCGGTGGTAGCTGGTCCCCTGCAGGAAGGTGAGGCGCTGCAGGATTTCAGTCCTTCACGGCGTAGTGTGTTACCAACTGTTTTCTTGGTGACTATGGTCCCAGCTGCCTTGAGATCAATGACAAGATCCTCCCGTGTAGTTCTGGGCTGATTCCTTACCGTTCTCATGATCATTGCAACTCCACGAGGTGAGATCTTGCATGGAGCCCCAGGCCGAGGGAGATTGACAGTTCTTTTGTGTTTCTTCCATTTGCGAATAATCGCACCAAATGTTGTCACCTTCTCACCAAGCTGCTTGGCGATGGTCTTGTAGCCCATTCCAGCCTTGTTGTAACAACTCCTACCGTAGCTCCCCCTCCTGTTTGGGTGGCGCTCGGCGGTCTTCGTCGCCGGCCTACTAGCTGCCACTGATTCCCTTTTCCCCCTTTCCGTTTATTGTGTGCACCTGTTTTTGGTTTGGGCTGATTAGCTGGTGTGGTGGCTAATTTTTGCATTACCAAATGAGGAGAGTTACAAACACACCAGTCTGAATTAAACTACATCTTTAATACTTAAGATACTTTTGCAAAATCACTTGACCTTCAATAATGCACTCTCTTGAATGAACCATTGATTAAGGTGATTACACAATGGCTACAGATATATTTTATAGCAAAGATACACCCCCTTCAACGTACATTGATGAGCCACAAATCTTAGTAATAGTTCACAAAGGTTAAGTTTTGTATGACAGATATCCATAAAACACAGCAGACAGTAAATGCTATATCAACAGGGTTCATTGTATAGCCCAGTATCTTGGTCCCCCTAGAACCGTCCCTCCCTGGTACGGTATTGAACAGAACTATTAGCTCATGTCTTCTGGAATGCTTTTTAGGTGTTCTTATCAAAATACATCATAAATCTCCTTTGTCAGTGCTATCTCATAGTGGCCAATCCTCAGTAAAACACCTCTTGTTCCCACTCCTGGACAAGCTCACTGAGGGGAGAGACCTGCACACAGACATTGTGGAGACAAATAATTGGTTCCCCATTAATCACGCCATCCCTTCACATGGTTTAAGAATAGGTAAAGACACATTCTTATATGAAGACAATATTTCATTCTGTCCTCCTCTCTTGCTGATATTCTGCATATCAACAGAGACATGTAAAAAACAAGTCTGACCTCTCCCCTCTCTGGGCCCCATGTGACTGAGCCCCAGCTAAGGGAAACGTGCAACTGAAAGACACCAGAGTCCAAAGGACACTTTCTAATGACAAGTATCTCACATAAGCATATTGTACAAATAAAACATCTTAATCATCTGTTACCCAACTCATTCTGATTCATCCACCACATTCCCCTCTCAAGGGACCCCGTCCCTTCTAGAGAATCAGAACAGGAACGTTACAGCGGAACCAGTGTCTAAACACAGGCTTCATCACAACAGAGAAGACAGTTATCCCCTCAACTTAAAATAAAATCACAAGATTTAAGAACATTCATTCACATAGAGAATACATATATTCTACATAAACCAAAAATCACAAAACAATAACTCATTGCATGGGGTTCCTGCACATGACATCCCAAGAAACTAAGCACTGTCTCTTATTACCATCCCCCAACATTTACTAAGCACTCTAGCAATTTGTCTGGGAAGGTTAAGATACACAGTCACCTGTACGAACCCATGAAGAAAAACAAAAAATGCATACAGTTTATGAGATTCCAAGCTATATTTTCCATAGACAGTAAAAAGTACATGTGTAATGCATAATGCAGTGCATGCAACAATGGAGTTTAATAAAATAAGCTTTAGTTATCTAAAACCCTCCAATGGATCAGCATAGTATGTTGGAAATTACTATTTCTATCCCAGAAACCAAAATTAGCATATCTTGTTGTACAAATCCAGGTAGTGACTCCTAGTTAAAATAAAATGTATTCCCTTGGTACCTAATGAACATGACCCAAGACAGGCATCATGATTCCACTATTCAAAAGGCAATGCCTATAGATCAAATAGATTAGGATCATTTTCACTCTCCAGACCAGAGTTCACCCATGGCATTCACCATGGCATGCTTATAATAACGTCAACATCTTTAGTTCATAACAATCAATCTCCAATACATGAATTCCTTCACTCATTTAGATATTAACCTGTTTGGGATAGGGGGCAGTATTTTGACGTCCGGATGAAAAAAACATACCCGATTTAAACTGCTTACTACTCTTGCCCAGAAATGAGAATATGCATATTATTAGTAGATTTGGATAGAAAACACTCTAAACTTTCTAAAACTGTTTAAATGGTGTCTGTGAGTATAACAGAACTCATATGGCAGGCAAAAACCTGATAAGATTCCAAGTGGGAAGTGGCCTGTGTGCGAATTTGTAGTTCTTCTTTCTAGTCCTTTCAGAAACTACAGTATCTGAGCTGTTACGTGGCACTTTCTAAAGCTTCCATTGGCTCTCTAAAGCCTTCAGAATATGGATTGAGGTGTCTCCTGTCTCTGGGCATTGTATGGTAGCTCAGTTTGTCAGTGGTCTGCCTGGTGACTAAGAGATTGGAGATGCGCGGTCCCGCGACCATGCTGTTTTTTGTTTTCATCTTTGAATGAATACACTATTGTCCGGTTGGAATATTATCGCTATTTTATGAGAAAAATACCATAAAAATAGATTTTAAACAGCGATTGACATGCTTCTAAGTACAGTAAAGGAACATTTTTTTAAAAATTGTCTCGAAATGCGCTCGCACGTCACCCTTTGGATAGTGACCTGAACGCACGAACAAAACGGAGGTATTTGGACATAACTATGGATTATTTGGAACAAAAACAACATTTCTTGTGGAAGTAGCAGTCCTGGGAGTGCATTCTGACGAAGATCAGCAAAGGTAATACCATTTTTCTAATAGTAATTCTGAGTTTAGTGTGCCCCAAAGTTGGCGGGTGTCAAAATAGCTAGCCGTGATGGCTAAGCTATGTACTCAGAATATTGCAAAATGTGCTTCCGCCGAAAAGCTATTTTAAAATCTGACATAGGGATTGCAAAAAGGAATTCTGTATCTATAATTCTTAAAATAATTGTTATGAATTTTGTCAACGTTTATGATGAGTAATTTAGTAAATTCACCGGAGGTTTTGGGTGGGAATGCATGTTCTTAACATCACTTGCCAATGTAAAAATCTGTTTTTGGATATAAATATGAACTTGATTGAACAAAACATGCATGTATTGTATAACATAATGTCCTAGGAGTGTCATCTGATGAAGATCATCAAAGGTTAGTGCTTCATTTAGCTGTGTTTTGGGTTTATGTGACATATATGCTTGCTTGGAAAATGGCTGTGTGATTGTTTTTGGCTATGTACTCTCCTAACATAATCTAATGTTTTGCTTTCGCTGTAAAGCCTTTTTGAAATCGGACAATGTGGTTAGATTAACGAGAGTCTTGTCTTTAAAATGGTGTAAAATAGTCGTATGTTTGAAAAATTTAAATAATAGCATTTTTGAGGTTTTGTATTTCGCGCCATGTTCTTCCATTGGATATTTGGCAAGGTGTTCCGCTAGCGGAACGTCTAGATGCAAGATGTTCATACTCAACTCAAATCAATCCTTCAGTTTTAAAATGCATTCAATATCCAAATAAAATCATAATTACAACTCAGTTAATTATCCAACCAAAATTTTAAAATGACATTGCTCAGTGATTCAAATTTGTCTTATCACTCAAAGTAAAAAACTCAATTTAACAAATATCAATATTAGCAGAATGTACATTCATTTTAACATCCAGTATAATTATCCCATAATTTCTATTAACTTTTTTATCATGATTATTATACAGATCAGTATCTCAATGCATTCTTAATCTAAATTACTATAATTTACGTGGTGTAGACCTCTACAATCAACCTGATACCCCAAAAGTCTAAACCGTTTTGGGCACAGTTGACCAAACCCCTCTCCAGGCTCTGATTTGTCTGGCGCCCTCTTCGTTCTTCTTCAGATAGCTTTAAAGTTCAAAGTGAATGGCCCATTATAATGTCCCAATGTCAATGTTTCACCTTAGATGCCCATTATGTCTTGTCCATTTGTCAACCAGCAACATAAAAGAAGTTAGAACAGCGCCTCTCCCCATGCTCACTCCACGTGGACTCCTCTCACACTCCTGAGAGAAACATGAGAGAAAAGCAGTTGATAGCTTAGATCAGATACTGTACACCGATTGCTGGCTCGGCCATTCCTCTCAGTAGAAATGGTTCGGACAGGGCCATATTCAATGCCTTCATCACTCCTTCTTCAGCCAATTAGAGGGGGTTTGAGGTACACACACTTTTCGGTCCAATTATCTCTTCCATGCATTAACCTGTTTAGGATAGGGGGCAGTATTTTCACGGCCGGATAAAAAATGTACCCAATTTAATCTGGTTATTACTCCTGCCCAGAAACTAGAATATGCATATACTTGTTTGATTTGGATAGAAAACACCCTAAAGTTTCTAAAACTGTTTGAATGGTGTTTGTGAGTATAACAGAACTCATATGGCAGGGCAAAACCTGAGAAGATTCTAAACAGGAAGTGCCCTCTCTGACCATTTCTTGGCCTTCTATAGCCTCTTTATCGAATACAGAGGATCTCTGCTGTAACGTGACATTTTCTAAGGCTCCCATAGGCTCTCAGAAGGCGCCAGAACGTTGAATGATGACTCTGCAGTCCCTGGCTGAAAAACAGTAGCGCATTTGGATAGTGGTCAATCTGAGAACAAGGAAACGGGTGCGCGCGTGCACGTGAAGAGTCCATTTTACATTTTCAGTCTTTGAACGAAAACGACGTCTCCCGGTCGGAATATTATCGCTATTTTACGAGAAAAATAGCATAAAAAATTGATTGTAAACAGCGTTTGACATGCTTCAAAGTACGGTAATGTAATATTTTGAAATTTTTTGTCACGATATGCGTCGGCGCGTCACCCTTCAGATAGTGTCTTGAACGCAAGAACAAACGCAGCTATTTGGATATAACTATGGATTATTTGGAACCAAACCAACATTTGTTGTTGAAGTAGAAGTCCTGGGAGTGCATTCTGATGAAGAACAGCAAAGGTAATCCAATTTTTCTTATAGTAAATCTGAGTTTGGTGAGTGCCAAACTTGGTGGGTGTCAAAATAGCTAGCCTGTGATGGCCGGGCTATCTACTCAGAATATTGCAAAATGTGCTTTCACTGAAAAGCTATTTTAAAATCAGACATAGCGATTGCATAAAGGAGTTCTGTATCTATAATTCTTAAAATAATTATGTTTTTTGTGAACGTTTATCGTGAGTAATTTAGTAAATTCACCAGAAGTTTTGGTGGGTATGCTAGTTCTGAACGTCACATGCTAATGTAAAAAGCTGTTTTTTGATATAAATATATACTTGATTGAACAAAACATGCATGTATTGTATAACATAATGTCCTAGGAGTGTCATCTGATGAAGATCATCAAAGGTTAGTGCTGCATTTAGCTGTGGTTTTGGTTTTTGTGACATTATATGCTAGCTTGAAAAATGGGTGTGCGATTATTTCTGGCTGGGTACTATCCTGACAATCTAATGTTTTGCTTTCGTTGTAAAGCCTTTTTGAAATTGGACAATGTGGTTAGATAAAGGAGAGTCTTGTCTTTAAAATGGTGTAAAATAGTCATATGTTTGAAAAATGGAAGTTTTTGGATTTTTGAGGACTTTGTAATTCGCGCCACGCCCTATCATTGGATATTGGAGCGGTGTTCCGTTAGTGGAACATCTAGATGTAAGAGGTTTTAAGATACCGTCTGAACAGAAAGAACAGATCAGAACAACAGTTTAGTTGAGTTCACTAACTACATGATAAATTATTACTTTTACCAATTATTCTTAATACAAATGTCTAAACATAATTCAAAGAGAATAACAACACATTCTATTGAAACTATTCTTTCAAATTGGCTAATACTTCCCATCTCAATTTCAACTTCATCGCAGAGCCACAAAATCAGGAAGTTAGACCTATAACATATCGGGAATAGAACAGAACAAACAACACAACAATACACTCCTTCACATATCACTCAAGGTGTGTAAACTTCAATCCAAATTTCAAAAAACTGAATCCAAAACCTCAAAGGACTGTATCCTCCCCCATTTTTAACACATAACTCTCCATGAGAGTAATGTATAAAAAAAACACTACTACTGGTCAAAAGATAAAATAAAATGTCAAATAACATAACCAAATGAAAATCACAACTCTGAAAACCTCCACAAAGAAAAAATGATTTACCCATATGGTCATAGGAAAATAGACTTCAAGCAGCCTACCCTTAGTGAAAGGCAATGCCCTATATCACTTAGGTCCAAATTACAAATATGTCTAACAACTTTAAATTCCATCATAATTATACATTTCACGAATGACCTTGAAATCAGTATAACAAATTACCTAAAATTCATTATCCAAATGGCTTTCCCATGAGGCTGATCAGACCACACAGGAAAACACTGACAAAGGCCATAAGTCAAACCACCCCTTCACAGAAATGTTTCTTACTATTTTAGACAAAAAAAAAAAAATATCAAACATTTTCTGCCTGTTGTATCCCAGGTCCCCAGAACATTTCTTTAATTAAAAGAATCCACATCTTTAATTAAAACTCAGGGGGAAAAAAAAACGTCAAAAAATTTCACGTGTATACCCCTTTAAGATATTTTAGCACAAAGTAAAATGGAAAACTCACCAATCCCACAGGAAATAGAAAAACAAATCAAACATACTATTTTAAAAACACCAACAAATAGTAATAACAAATGTGTTGTGTATGGGTATTTGCAAACCCTAAAGTTAAAACAAAGAAAACATTTCCAGGCCTTTTCCATTTTGGTAGTTTACTGCCTCAATCTCACTCACCCAAGATTATAGCCCCAGGAAACATTCCAAAGAGAGACAATGAAATCCCCATTTTCCCAAAGAAAAACACAAAACACTACATTAGCATTCATTATACTACACTGATTCAGAAACCCAAAAGTTAACTACAAACAAAACCTAATAATAATAATTCCACTGTACTCCCTCAAATCATGAATCATTTTTTAATCTACATCAAAGAATATGTATGCTTAATTAAACATGCGTTACAATTATCCTGGTATCATTACTAGACCAAAGTCCAACAAATATGTGATAGCTTTTTTCACCTTTGGATTGTTCCTGTTACCCCACTAAATGGAAAAATAAATTCTGTCGCAAATGTATTACATTTCTCAGCGTAAGGAATCAGCAATATTTAATCCCAGTAATTTAATAAAATGAAGTTTGAGACGTGTTCTCCCATGTCGCCTTTAACATACATACTTTAGTTGACTTCCATCTGTCCTGGAGGAAAGAATCCTACTCAAACACATCAGACAATACAATGTTTC
Source organism: Salmo trutta (assembly GCF_901001165.1). NCBI lineage: Eukaryota > Metazoa > Chordata > Actinopteri > Salmoniformes > Salmonidae > Salmo > Salmo trutta. Next base: position 71,156,174 of record NC_042969.1, on the reverse strand, counting down.
ATTTAGTGAAAACAACACCAAAAATAAACAATAAACAGTAAACATTAAACAAACTCATAACCTCTTTCCAGCAGTCAAATCATTTCAACCTGTTGCATAAATTTTGTATAAACATACATTTTGTTAAACAAATCTAAAACCTTTCAAAAGTTTGTGCTGTCACATCAGCGTAAGAATCAAAACAAACTTTTTTCCACTCATAATATACAATGTTTTCATTCCCCAAAGGTCAATACTGTTCAGCTCGTACATTAATGATCTTTCTTCTGTCTGTACAGGGTCTGAAGTTCCAATGTATGCAGATGATACAGTGATAAATGCATGCAAATAACAAACAACAAGCTACACAAGAACTCACTACTGTAATGGTTCAGATGACAAAGTTGCTCAGAGACTCATGATAGCATCTCAATAAAAAAAATTCTAAAACACAGTCTGCATGTCCCTCACAAAGAAAACAACTAATGCCCCTGAGACAGATGTCTATGTATCAGGGGAAAAGTTCCACGTGATATCTGATTTTAAGTTCCACGGCATCATACTTGATTCCAACCTCTCTTTTAAAAGCAAATTAAAAAGGTAATTCAAATAACCAAATGCAACCTAGCTAATTTCCAAAACATATGAAATTGTTTTACTACAGAAGTAACAAAACTATACTTCAAATCTAGGATTACTCCCCCCTTTCAAAGAGCGCATCCTCGCGCTAGCTTGCGACTCTACGTCTTACAGGAACGCGCACACCGGCCAAGCACACGCACAACTGTGATTAATTTGCACTGTCCCTGTAAAATAAAAGTAACTCAACCTGCAATTCACTGTACTGACCTGACATTGTTCCACGTAATGGAAACAGAGTATAATGTTTGAATACATAAACGTCGTTTTCAAATTCACTGGTGTTACCTAAAAATTCAAACCAAGAATCAATAACCAGCTTTCACATCACAAAATGTTTCCTTCTAGCCAAACATAGCCCAAGCATAGCCCAGCGCACATAACCAATTCTCTTCTCATCTTTTGTTTTACCCGTAAGCAAAAATATAACCCACTACTCTATCGTAAGATTAAAACCAAACTTTACAACTTCCTCTTCTCTTTCGGCTTCACACTTATGAAATGTCCAAGACTTTAAAAATAACACGTAAATCGCCATACTTATAACATACTTCATTTAACTCTTTCTCTGTATGTCATTTCCAGTGATTCTCACATGCCAAATGAATAGATTAGCAGTCAAAGAGTAAAATCAACATTCATAGACTAGGAAACAGATCTTGTGCCTTTTAATAAAAGTAGATTATGTTCTCTCATCGTATTTTAATTACTTTACTTCATCATATTAAAATCAGGCAATGATAATTAGTTTGATGGATACCCTAGGCTTTGTCCGACTTTATAAATTACGTCGAGATTCCATCTTAATAATTCGCTCTAACTTTATGGAAAACGGTTTATTCAATAAATCCAGCAACTCCTCTCATACTGGGAGGAAAAAATAAAACAGTTTCAGACCTTAAGGGCAGTTTTATTTCAACTGTTTTACCCAGACGGCTATAATCCAATACGCATTTATAGTTACATCGTTAGGGTAAGATAACCAAAAGTGGACACATTCCAATCAGTTTCTAGAGCACAATTTCCCAAACATTGTAGACAGTTTAATAACGCTTAAAACCTCATCTTTATCAAATAATCCATTAAAGATACCAACTCAAAACCTACGCATGTCTACGAATGGGGGGTTTAAATTGTATGTAATTATACTCTCAACATAACCCTAACAACAGGGGTGGGGGGGATAGTTCACAAATGTACCGCAAAAGGTTTTTCGGGGATCCATTAAAAGGGGTTCTTTGAAGAACTTATATGGGTGCCATAGTTTTAATATGAAGAAGCACTAAAGGATACTCCAGGAACTTTTTATTTTTACAATGTACTCAGACTTCAGAGTTCAGTCATCAGAGTGCACACCTGAAAACTGTATACTGGAAACACTCGGTTTGTTATTTAACTAATCTTTGTTAAACATAAATACCAAACTTGTTTTTGCATGGATTCCGCGACGCGGGTAGCTTTTAACAGCTAGGACTGCTATTTCTTGTCCTGCTTAACTGACAGGTTAAAGTCTGCTTGAAAGAGCCGCTAACCTAGCTAAGCTGCTAACGTTAGCCATCAATCTTACAAAGTTAGTCCCAGATTAGTTTTCCAATGGATTCCTCTTTGTCTAGAGAAGTAAATTAATGGTTCCAGCGCTGTAGGAGCTGTATCTACTACGCTTTGTTTTGGGACAAACTGGATCACTCAGAGTTCCAATGCGGCAATTGTTTGCTTGCCGAGGATTATAGGCTTGAGGTGGCTTCCCTGATCATGCAGGTAGCCAGCCTACGTAAGAAACTGGGGAAATGCAGAGTGGAATGTTTACCTTGTCTACGCTGGTGGCTGGACGGCGTACGCGCATGTTGGATGCATCTCTGTCTTGTCGTTTGTTGTTATCCGACTGGCCAGTGTTGCCCCGAGTTCGTTCGCCATTGGAGCCATCTTCTGCCTTGAAGGAGCACAGCAAGAAGAGCATGGCAATCAACGCTGGTCGCTTGTCACAAGCCATGAAAGCCGAAGACAGCGGCAGTCTACACTCCCAACGAGAGGCCCAGAGCGGATACAAACAATGAATAGTTCGCCGCCCTGGAGCCTGATCTTCCTGCACCTTCGTCGCTGGCGGTAACTCTGTCTGTGGCTGCTCTGCCTACTCCTACTTCCCCTACGATTTTGAAGTCAGCGTCAGCAACCTTCCATCCCTGCTCTGGATCGAGCGGGGCTTCTCCATCTGTCGGAGGCCTGCATCATCCCGTGAAGCATGGGAGGGCACAGATTTCCTCGTCCTTCTCATCAGCCATGATTTTGGGCAGCTCCATGGCAGTAAATGTGACTGTTCCTGGTGCAAAAACAATGTCCTACATCAATAGCACTGAGGCAGTGTGCCCTAGTAGAAAGTCCATTGTGTGCAGCTCACCCTGCACTAACATAAATACCATCAGAATATCTACTTCTGCTAAGCTTGCCAGTAAAGCAATGAAAACAAGCAAGCATCCCAGAAAAGAGCTCAAAATCGCTCACGTTAACATATGCAGCTTGAGAAATTAAGTTAATGAAATTAATATCTTGCTAGTAACAGATGACATTCATATTCTGACTATCTCTGAAACTCACTTAGACAATACCTTTGATGATGGTAGCAATACAAGGTTATAACATTGACAGAAAAGACAGACATGCCAGTGGTGGAGATGTTGCTGTTTATATTCAGAACCACATTCCTGTAAAGATTAGAGAGGATCTCATGTTAAATACTGTTGAAGTAACATGGCTACAGGTTTATCTGACTCACCTAAGGCCCATTCTTGTGAGAAGCTGCTATAGACCACCAAGTGCTAACAGTCCGAATCTGGATAATGTGTGAAATGCTTGATAACGTATGTGATATCAACAGAGAGGTATATTTTCTGGGTGATTTATATAATGACTGGCTTTCATCAAGCTGCCAACTCAAGAAGAAGCTTCAAACTGTAACCAGTGCCTGCAATCTGGTTCAGGTTAACAGTCAACCTACCAGGGTAGTTACAAACAGCACAGGAATGAAATCATCCACACGTATTGATCACATCTTTACTAGTGCTGCAGAAATGTGCTTGAAAGCAGTATCCAGATCCATCAGATGTAGTGATCACAATATAGTAGCCATATTTAGGAAAACCAAAGTTCCAAAGGCTAGGCCTAATATAGTGTATAAGAGGTCATGCAATAAGTTTTATAGTGAATCCTATGTTGTTGATGTAAAGAATATTTGTAGGTCCGTGTTGTGTTATGAGGAGCAACCAGACATTGCACGTGACATATTTAGGAAATTGCTTATCTCAGTTACTAATAAGCATGCACCCATTAAGAAAATGACTGTAAAAACTGTTAAATCCCAGAGGCTTGATGAGGACTTGAAAAATGGTATGGTTGAGAGGGATGAGGTAAAAGGAATGACAAATAAGTCTGGCTGCACAACTGGTTGGCAAACATACTGCAAATTGACAAATCATGTGAGTAAACTGAATAAAAAGACTAAGAAATGACATAAAACTAAGATAAATGACAAAGAATGGTAGTAAAAAGCTTTGGAGCACTTTCGATTACGTTAATGAAAAAAAGGCAAACTCAGCTCCATCATTCTGTAAGGGCCGTCGTCAGAATTAGACCAAGGTGCAGCGGAGGATGTGTTCATCATTAGACATTTTAATTGACTGAACGAACACAATACAAAACGAAACAAAAACGACCAGAAACAGTTCTGTCAGGAAAACACACTAACAGAATACACTAGATAGAAACAATCACCCACAAAAACCCAAAGGAAAAACAGGCTACGTATGTGTGACTCCCAATCAGCAACAACAAACTACAGCTGTGCCTGATTGGAAGCCACACGGCCAAAATCAATGAAACAAACCAACCTAGAAAAAAGAACATAGAATGCCCACCCAATGTAACACCCTGGCCTAACCAAAATAAAGAACAAAAACCCCTCTCTATGGCCAGGGCGTTACACATTCATTGAATCAGATGACTCATTCATCACTAAACCCACTGATATTGCCAACTACTTTAAATTATTTTTTATTGGCAAGATTAGCAAATTTCGGCATGACATGCCAGCAACAAACGCTGACACTACACATCCAAGTATATCTGACCAAATTATAAAAGACAAGAATTGTACTTTTGAATTCCGTAAAGTGAGGGTGGAAGAGGTGAATGTTTTTGTTGCCATCCATCAACAATGACAAGTCACCGGTGTCTGCCAACTTGGATGAAAATTACTGAGGATAATAGCGGACAATATTGCCTCTCCTATTTGCCATATCTTCAATATAAACCTACTAGAAAGTGTGTGCCCTCAGGCCTGGAGGGCAGCAAAAGTCATTCCGCTACCTAAGAATAGTAAAGCCCCCTTTACTGGCTCAAATAGCTGACCAATCAGCCTGTTAACAACCCTTATTAAAGTTTAGGAAAAGAGTAGAGTAGTTGCTGCCTTGGCCACTTGCAACGGTAGAGGTGATGACTGTTATTGCAGACATGGTGGATGAATTGAAAAAATAATATCCGGAATCAGCTAAGCTGCTTCGACAAGTGGCTGTGAAAGTTAAAATGCTGGTATCTGGCAATGACATTGCAGTGGAGCACCTGGATACTGAAGACTCTTCTGTTCCAAAGGAGCTGAACATAATATGTACATCTTGCCACTCTGTCTAGTGTGAAGTTCAAGACCAAAGCCTCAAAGGCAGTGAGCGAAATTGTCATGAAAAGGTTCAGGAGTGGTATCTCTTATATGGTTCAACCTTCCCATTAATTTAGTGCCACTCCCAGCTTGATGAACGCATCTGGCCCATCTGACAGGATCCTTGATTCCGCGGCCACTGTGCTTCTACAGACCAACGTGGATTCTGAGGCATCAAAAATAATTGCTAACTTTGTTGAAGATGTCAAGGACATTGTGAACTAAGCTAAATTAGATCAGCCAACAAGCGCCAAGAGAGATCCCCAAATGTGACACTGCATTTTGCTTCCGGAGCACACCGACTCCAGTGAACTGCTTGTCTCAATCCTGAGCTTGCATTCACCAAGTAGGAGTGAATCACCTATAGCTGTCAGTAGGTCATCTTCTGTATCTGGTGCGCGGGATTCAACTTGCTGTGTCGAAAAGAAAACACCAGACCAATCTGAGACAAGTAAGAGCGAGGCAATACTACAAGAGGTCAACTCAACTGGACTTGATGCTCTCCATAAATGCCAAAATGAGAACTCTCAACCATTACTGTCTCTCTGTGATTCCAACCTGGTGCCCTGCACCAAAGAGGTCTTTTTTATTTTTTTAATTAGAAGCTCGAACTGTTTGGGCATAGACCTGAAAAGTATGACAGAATTTGCATATAGCCTGTTTGCTATCGTAAAGGTGTAAGAAATTATAGCTAGCTAAGTTACATACTGCAGAGAAGGGCCAGCCATGATCAAACTTAGGCTGGTAGTTGATTTTAAGGTACAGTTATGATAATGGGGATTTGTAATTAAGATTGAAATTGGACTAAGATGTGGGTAATTGGATGCTTAGATGTAACCATAGACTGTCTTATTTTTGCATAGGGTCAATTAACATGAAAAGAAAGGGAGAGATATCAAACTTCTGTTCCAAAAGGACCCAATTGTAGGCCAGGCCTATACTTTAAACTGCACATTTTAGTTAACAGCTGTTAGTATCTAATCTTGTGGATCCCTGGTAATTATACATTTCCATAGAGATATAACACATTATTTAACGTGTATTTTAGACATTTCAAGATCCAGAGAAGAGGGTCCTGCCCAGACGTGTTTGAAAACGTTTCCTAGATCTCAGCAGGGTACTAGGAAAAGGGCTTTCAACAGCTCCTGGTATGAGGACAATTCATGGCCTTATCAGGATAAGGTAAGACCCAGATGCAGACCACGTCGAAGTAACAATATTTATTACAGCAACAGAGGCAAAGGTACAGGACGGCAGGCAGGCTCAGGGTCAGGTTAGGCAGAGGTCGGAAATCCAGATGGGGAAAAGGTATAGAACGGCAGGCAGGCTCAGGGTCAGTGGCAGGCAGAGTGGTCAAGCGGCCGGGTACAGGGTCAGGACAGGCAAGGGTAAAAAAGAATAAGAGATGCTGGGAAAAGACAGGAGCTGACAGGACAAACGCTGGTAAGCTTGACAAACAAGACGAACTGGCAACAGACAAACAGAAAACACAGGTATAAGTACACAGGGAATAATGGGGAACATGGGCGACTCCTGGGGGGGGGGAGACAAGCACAAAGATAGGTGAAAAACAGATGAGGGTGTGACAGGCTTGACTATTCTGTAAGTCAAGATTTGACTGTAGGCATTTTTCTCTGCCCAATACACCTGAATCTGCCTTCACATCACAGTCAGGTTTTTGTAACTGGAAAAAGGCATGGTTTAAAGATTATGGGTTTAAGCTTAATTCGAAGGCAGAGCATCATATCAATGCTATGTATGCTTGGAATCAGCATAAAAAGGCTATTGACAGCAACTCATCAATGTTAGATTCCATAAATGAAGACCGGAAAAAGTGGAGGAAAACTGTAATTACATTAATACAATTGCAGATGTGCTCCTATTAACTGCCACTCAAAATAAAATGCAGCAAGGTCATTGAGAGACTGATGACTCTCACAACAAGGGTCATTTTTTGACAATCTTAGAAGAAATAGCAAAGCATGACCCTTTCATAGAGAAAAGCATGAATGCATGTGGCAATGCTAAGCACGCAAGCCAAATCCAGAACGAAGTTCTTGAAGGCTTAACTGAGATGGTACAAAGTTAAATAATAAGAGAAGTAAAAGAAAGTTATGTTTTTAGTGTAATTGCAGAGGAAACCAAAGATTTAAAAAAAAATAACAAATGTCTTTAGTACTATTACAATGGGGACAATCCACAAAATCGTTTTACACTTTCAATCAGCTGAAAGCTTAGATGCAGTAGGTCTCACAAAAATGATAATTGATTGCCTTGAAAAACATGGTCTGGACTAAGGGAAATAATCTTGTGGGGCAAGGCTATGATGGTGCATCCGTCATGAGTGGAAAGCATTCTGGTGTGTCTGCACGGATTAAAAACAGTGCAAGATTTGCATTTTATGTGCACTGTAATGTACATTGTTTGAATTTGATTCTTGTCGATGCTGTAAAATCAGTGCCTGAGGCAGTTAACTTTTTTGCTCTCCTGCAGAATCGTCATAACTTTGCATCTGGCTCGTACATTCATCTCAAATGGCTTGCAGTTCAGAAAAAGCTGTATCCACAGCAGCAGCCCAGGGAACTACAGAGACTTACGGATGTAAGATGGGCATGCAGATACATGGCATGCCGTAATCTGAGGGACAGGCTTCCAGCAGTTCTGAGAGTGCTACAGGATATCACACTTGAACTGGCAACAGTTCAAGTTGCCAGTTCTTTCTCAGATAGATTTACATTTCATTGGGCTTTGGTTGCCTTCTGTAAAGAGCTTGGAGATGCCAAATGTCTTTCTGACATGCTCCAGTCAAGCTCTCTTGACCTAGCAAGCGCTGTGGATCTAGTAGATGCCCTTACAAACACATTACAGGATTACAGAAGTGAGGGTTACTTTGGAGAACTATGGAAAGAGGTTGAAGAGATTGCAGAGCACTGCAAAATAAGTGTACAAACAGTGTGTAAAAGACAGCCTAAAATAAGCTTAAGATTTAATGACTCATTGATGATGAGCACTGTTGGACAGAATAATAGTGACCAAAGTGATGGTGAGAACTTCCAAAGAGCTATCTTTTATCAGGTGCTTGACAGTCTCACAGCTGAGCTGCAGAGGTGTTTTTCAAAGAAGAATTGCGAGATAATGCAAGGGGTCCAGTCTCTCAACCCAAAGAGTACAACATTCTTGAATGGGGAGCCTCTGTTTCCCTTTGCTCAGACCTTTGAGTCAGATTCAGAGGACCTCAAACATGAGATTCATCAAACCAAGCGGCTTCTTGATAGGAGAGAGAAAAGTCTACTCTCCTTGACTTTGTTGTGTTTCTAGAACTTTTCCATGAGCTATTTCGACTTTGCAATATTTCTGTTGTTACACCAGTCAGCAGTGCTTCCTGCGAGAGAAGCTTCTCAGCTTTAAAACTGATTAAAACCCACCTTAGGAGAACAATGGTTGATGACAGGTTAAGTCACATCGGAATTCTCAGTGTTGTGTCAAGGAGGGCACACTCCCTCAACAACGATGAGTTTGTGAAACATTTTGCCAGCTCTCACCAGAACAGCAGAATTATGCTGTTTTAATTCTACTTAGGATAATTTGGCGCTTAGACGGTCCCTCTGGTCATGATTAAAACCTGCACTGTGTACTAGCTAGTTATCACGCCCTGAACTTAGAGAGCCTTTTTTATTCTCTATTTTGTTAGGTCAGGGTGTGACTTGGGTGGGTATATCTATGTTTCTATTTCTTTGTTGGCCTAGTATGGTTCCCAATCAGAGGCAGCTGTTTATCGTTGTCTCTGATTGGGGATGATACTTAGGGAGCCCTTTTTCCCACCTGTGATTGTGGGATCTTGTTTGTGTGCAGTTGCTTTCTGCACTGCATGTAGCTTCACGTTCGTTTATGTATTTTGTTGTTTTTTCTGGTGTCATTTTTATTAAAAGTAATATGTACGCCTACCACGCTGCACCTTGGTCCAGTTCTTCAGATGATCGTAACACTAATACACTGACATTCTACAATGATAAATCCAAAGGGTATCATGTCACACAGATGTAATTTGGTCTTGATTAGGCCAATTCCAAAACTTTTCCTTGCTATTAGTTAACATAATATATATGATACTGTAAGTTTGTAATATTGATGGGCACCAAAATTATTTACATTTTTCAAGTATTTTCTGCTTGATACGTGGTATGGCAAATTGCAATGTGTTTTTTGGGGGAAATTTACTTTTTTGTAAATAAACTATCTTATCTCCTTGGTGCTTGAGCTTTATTTTCTGAAAATATTTTGGATGTTCAACACTTACAGTTGAAGATTACATACACCTTAGCCAAATACATTTAAATTCAGTTTTAAACAATAACTGACATTTAATCCTAGTAAAAATTCCCTGTTTTGGTCAGTTAGGATCACCACTTTATTTTAAGAATGTGAAATGTCAGAATAATAGTAGAGAGAATGATTTACTTCAGCTTTTATTTCATTCACAATAAGTTTGGTAAATTTTGGCCCATTCCTCCTGACAGAGCTGGTGTAACTGAGTCAGGTTTGTAGGCCTCCTTGCTCGCACATGCTTTTTCAGTTCTGCCCACAAATGTTCTATAGGATTGAGGTCAGGGCTTTGTGATGGCCACTCCAATAAAATTGACTTTGTTGTCCTTAAGCCATTTTGCCACAACTTTGGAAGTATGCTTGGGGTCATTGTCCATTTGGAAGACCTATTTGCGACCAAGCTTTAACTTACATAATTTCCCCTCATGGTGCCATCTATTTTGTGAAGTGCACCAGTCCCTCCTGCAGCAAAGCACCCCCACAACATGACGCTGCCACCCCCTGTGCTTCACGGTTGGGATGATGTTCTTCGGCTTGCAAGCCTCCCCCTTTTTCCTCCAAACATAACGATGGTCATTATGGCCAAGCAGTTCTATTTTTGCTTCATCAGACCAGAGGACATTTCTCCTGAAAGTATGATCTTTGTCCCCATGTGCAGTTGCAAACCGTAGTCTGTCTTTTTTATGGTGGTTTTGGAGCAGTGGCTTCTTCCTTGCTGAGCGGCCTTTCAGGTTATGACGATATAGGACTCGTTTTACTGTGGATATAGATTATTTTGTACCTGTTTCCTCCAGCATCTTCACAAGGTCCTTTGCTGTTGTTCTGGGATTTATTTGCACTTTTCGCCCCAAGTAGGTTCATCTCTAGGAGACAGAACGCATCTAATTCCTGAGTGGTATGACGGCTGTGTGGTCCCATGGTGTTTATACTTGCGTACTATTGTTTGTACAGATGAACGTGGTACTTTCAGGCTTTTGGAAATTGCTCCCAAGGATGAACCAGACTTGTGGAGGCCTACAATTGTTTTCTGAGGTCTTGGCTGATTTCTTTTGATTTTCTCATGATGTCAAGCAAAGAGGCACTAAGTTTGAAGGTAGGCCTTGAAATGCATGCACAGGTACACCTCCAATTGACTCAAATTATGTCAATTAGCCTATCAGAAGCTTCTAAAGCCATGACATAATTTTATGGAATTTTCCAAGCTTTTAAAGGCACAGTCAACTTAGCGTATGTAAACTTCTGACCCACTGAATTGTGATACAGTAAGCAATAAGTAAAAAAGTCTGTCTGTAAACAATTGTTGAAAAAATGACTTGTGCCATGCACACAGTAGATGTCTTAAGCGATTTGCCAAAACTATAGTTTGTTAACAAGAAGTTTGTGAAGTGGTTGATGAACGAGTTTTAATGACTCCAACCTAAGTGTATGTAAACTTCCGACTTCAACTGTATAGACCCAGATTATATATTCATGAAAACAGTGACCCAAGTCTCTCCAGTATGTGAGAGAGAGAGAGAGAAAGAAAAGAAAAGAAAGAAATTGAGCTGCAGTTCCGAGGTGGAGACACTGACTATTTTTAATATGATAAAGAATTCTAGTGAATTAACCCTTTTGTGCCACACTATCTGCCACTTTGAAGAACTCCAGGTTAAGTGAATTATCACTTCTTCCTTTAATCAGAAATCGTAGGATTCATTCATGCTCTTTGGATATCAAGTTAGGGTTACACAATACTTTTCTGTCATGGTCTATGGACCCCCTGAAGTAGCCTTGGCCACCCCATGAAAAAACTCTAGTTCTGCCACTGCAAATAGGGCTATCTTCTGTTTACCACCCCAACCTTGTCACACCACAACTGATTGGCTCAACTGCATTAAGAACGAAATAAATATTACAAATTCACTTTTAACAAGTCACACCTGTTAATTAAAATGCATTCCAGGTGACTACCGCATGAAGCTGGTTGAGAAAATGCCAAGAGTGTGCAAAGCTGTCATCATGGCAAAGGGTGGCTACTTGAAGAATCTCAAATATAAAATATGTTTGGATTTGTTTAACACTTTTTTGGTTACTACATGATTCCATATGTATTATTTCACAGTTTTGATGTTATCACCATTATTCTACAATGTAAAATATTGTAAAAAAAACAAAAAACCTTTGAATGAATTTTACTGGTACTGTATATACTGAACAAAAATATGAACACAACAATGCCAGATGTCTCAAGTTTTGAAGGAGCGTGTAATTGGCATGCTAACTGCAGGAATGTCCACCAGAGCTGTTGCCAGATAATTTAATGTTAATTTCTCTACTTAACCCGCCTCCAACGTTGTTTTAGAGAATTTGGCAGTGCGTCCAACCGGCCTCACAACCGCAGACCACATGTAACCACGCCAGCCCAGGACCTCCACATCCAGCTTCTTTACCTGCGGGATCATCTCAGACCAGCCACCCGGACAGCTGATGAAACTGAGGAGTATTTCTGTCTGTAATAAAGACCCTTTGTGGGGAAAAACTAATTATATGCCCTCCCAGGCCCATCCATGGCTGTGCCCCTGCCCAGTCATGTGAAACCCATAGTTTAGGGCCTAATGAATTTATTTCTATTGACTGATTTCCTTATATGTAACTCAGTAAAAACATTGAAATTGTTGCATTATTTTTGTTCAAAATAAAAGTATTTACATTTTCCAAACCTCAAGATGATGGTTCTCACCTATAAATACAATGCATGTTGAGTTGTAACTGAGAATAGTAGTTATATATTAACCTACATCCAAAATAATTTCTGAATGCCATGTCATCTCTATTTTCTGTAGCAAAAAATCTAATCAAATCAAATCTTATTTGTCCCATGTGCCAAATACAACAGATGTAGACCTTACCGTGAAATGCTTACTTACGTGCCCTTAACCAACAATGCAGCATTTTAAAAAAGTAAGAAAATGTGTTAAATAAGAAAAGGAAAAATAGTAATACAATAAAATAACAGTAACGAAGCCATATATAAGGGGTACCTGTACCGCGCCAATGTGCAGGGGTGCTGGATAGACAAGGTACACCCCTTAAAATCTATTGATTTGGCTATTTCAGCCACACCCATTTATATTTATTTATTGAATTATCAAAAATGTTTAAGGGGTGGATCAGCTTTAAAATTGCGGATAGATTATTGCTTCCATCAATGTAATTGTCTGCATCATTTCCAATCCTCCATATATTTTTGGGGTAAATATATATATGTATAAACTCAGCAAAAAAAGAAACGTCCTCTCACTGTCAAGTGCGTTTATTTTCAGAAAACTTAACGTGTAAATATTTGTATGAAGATAACAAGATTCAACAACTGAGACATTTTACATTTTAGCAGACACTCTTATCCAGAACGACTTACAGTAGTGAATGCATACATTCCATACATCTTTTCTCCGTACTGGTCCCCCCGTGGGAATCGAAAACACAACGCTGGCGTTGCAAACACCATGCTCTACCAACTGAGCCACACAGACATGTGACTGACAGAAATTGAATAATGTGTCCCTGAACAAAAGGGGGGTCAAAATCAAAAGTAACAGTCAGTATCTGGTGTGGCCACCAGCTGCATTAAGTACTGCAGTGCATCTCCTCCTCATGGGCTGCATCAGATTTGCCAGTTCTTGCTGTGAGATGTTACCCCACACTTCCACCAAGGCACCTGCAAGTTCCCAGACATTTCTGGGGGGAATGGCCCTAGCCCTCACCCTCCGATCCAACAGGTCCCAGACTTGCTCAATGGGATTGAGTTCCGGGGTCTTCGCTTGCCATGGCAGAACACTGACATTCTTGTCTTGCAGGAAATCACACACAAAACGAGCAGTATGGCTGGTGGCATTGTCATGTTGGAGGTTCATGTCAGGATGTGCCTGCAGGAAGGGTACCACGTGAGGGAGGAGGATGTCTTCCCTGTAATGCACAGCGGTTGAGATTGCCTGCAATGACAACAAGCTCAGTCCGATGATGCTGTGACATACTGCCCCAGACAATGACAGACCCTCCACCTCCAAATCGATCACGCTCCAGAGAACAGGCCTCAGTGTAACGCTCATTCCTTCAACCTTAAACGCGAATCCGAATACAACCATCACCCCTGGTGAGACAAAAATGTGACTCGTCAGTGAAGAGCACTTTTTGCCAGTCCTGTCTGGGCCAGCGACGGTGGGTTTGTGCCCATAGGCGAAGTTGCTGCCTGTGATGTCTGGTGAGGACCTGCCTTACAACAGGCCTACAAGCCCTCAGTCCAGCCTCTCTCAGCCTATTGCAGACAGTCCGAGCACTGATGGAGGGATTGTGCATTCCTGGTGTAACTCGGGCAGTTGTTGTTGCCATCCTGTACCTGACCCGCAGGTGTGATGTTCGAATGTATTGATCCTGTGCAGGTGTTGTTACACGTAGACTGCCACTGCGAGGACAATCAGCTGTCCGTCCTGTCTCCCTGTAGCGCTGTCTTAGGCGTCTCACATTACGGATATTGCAATTTATTGCCCTGGCCACATCTGCAGTCCTCATGCCTCCTTGCAGCATGCCTAAGGCACGTTCACGCAGATGAGCAGGGACCCTGGGCATCTTTCTTTTGGTGTTTTTCAGAGTCAGTAGAAAGGCCTCTTTAGTGTCCTAAGTTTTCATAACTGTGACCTTAATTGCCTACCATCTGTAAGCTGTTAGTGTCTTAACGACCGTTCCACAGGTGCATGTTCATTAATTGTTTATTGCTCATTGAACAAGCATGGAAAACAGTGTTTAAACCCTTTACAATGAAGATCTGTGAAGTAATTTGGATATTTACGAATTATCTTTGAAAGACAGGGTCCTGAAAAAGGGACGTTTCTTTTTTTGCTGAGTTTATTTTTCAACTGTGCTGTGATGCTTCACAAAAGTACTGAACCATTCTATTCTCAGAACTTCTACAGATTGTAAATTAAAGATAACAATTTTTGCTCGAAAAACTCTTCCCAACTATTTTGCAATTTATATGGCACAACTCTCCATTTTTGGTCCTTAATTAAATTAAATTGGTATATGTTTTTATTTAACACAATTTTCTTGAACAATTTATGGTCTTTAATGCAGGGCCAACAGACAAGTTTCTTACTTTTTCCCCCTTCTACTTGTGTTAGGGTTCGTTCCTACTTCGTCGTTGTCAATCATTGGTTCATTGGTGAAATTAGCGTTATGACAATATCTTTAATTAAATCATTCAAAAACCTTTATTAATGCAATTGCAGACAGAAGTTGACAATCAGGAACATAGCACGCATATTTCCGAGTAAGTTCTGCATCAAACAAAAGGTCTCAAGTTGTTTTATTAAACCAAAGTCCCGCCTTAGTGATGTCACTGACTATGTCATTACCTTTCTACTCCTGAGACCAAAACCCTGCATCCATGGCGATACAAACATAGAGTTTCAGTGTTATCTAAAAGCTAGGCAATAAATGTCCCCTCCCCAAAGTTGATTTATTGTGGAATGTCTGACTAGTCTCTTATCTCCCACACTCCTCTGCAGAGTTCTGTCTCAGTCACACATTTCTAAGAGGCGTCTTCTTTATAAGAGAGAGAGAGACAGAGAAAGAGCAAACAACTGTGGAACAATTCTAAAACTATATAATGAATATATATATTGTTCATCTGTAGTCTAGGACCCTATAAATGTAAGGAGGGAGGGGTCTTATAACCCCTCCCCTTTTATTAATAAAACATAAGCATAATCAATTATTCTAATACATCAAACATTTTTACAGCCCCAATCATGACCCCTAGGTGAATCCTGACACTTGCCTCTTCCATTTTTGTGGTAATGCTGCAATTAGTCGGTTGTAATTTTGGGTAGGGCAGACATTCCCATATGTCTGTTAGCTGCATGTGTGACATAAATGCACCAGTCCTATTTATGATATCATTTACAAAAATTATAGATTTAATGGAAAAATACGTTTTTTTAAATCAATTAGTATATATGAGTTTAACCACAATATTTGTTGTATTATTTGTTCTGTCTTTTCAGGTGGATTAAACTGAAATTGCAACCAACTTTCTAAGGCTTGTTTATAAAATAACTATATTTTGGAGACTATTTTGTTTTCAATTAACCAAAAGTGAGCAGTTGCAATCTGAATAAAGAGATAAAGGCCATTCTTGAACATGGGGTGAGACATTCTTATTAATTTACTAGAGAAACATTTCAGATTTAAGAATAACTTTTGAATGACTGATGCCTTTAGTGAGAGGTCTAATGCTTTAACATTGAATCATTTCTGCCCTCCGAATTCATATCCGTTATATAATTAGGCCCTTTTAATTTTGTCTGGCTTGCCATTCCAAATAAAACTGAATATTTTTTGTTCATATATTTTAAAAAGCATGTCACTAGGTGTAGGAAAAACCATAAGCAAAGAGATCAACAATGATATGACTAAAGAGTTAATCAGGGTGATTTTTGCACAAATAGACAGGTATTTTCCTTTCCATGGTAGCAAGATCTTATCAATTTTTTCGATAAAAATGTATTTGAGTGAGATAATTTCTTTCTTTTTGGGATTTGTATACCGAGTATGTCCACATCTCCGTCAGACCATTTTATTGGTAAACTACACGGTAATATAAAAGTTGAATTTTTTTGTGATCCAATATGTAATATTACCCTGATCATAATTTGGTTTTAATCCAGAGAGGTTAGCAAAAGTATCTAGATCCACTCTGAGGCTGAGGAAGGATTCTAATTGTGGTTTCAAAAGATAACATGAATCATCAGCGTACAATGAAACCTTTGTTTTTTAGCCACGGATTTTTTATCCTTTAATATTATTGTTGGATCTAATTTTAACAGCAAACATTTTGATGGCAATAATAAATAGATATGCCAATAGTGGACAACCTTGTTTTACTCCTCTTGACAGTTCAAACCTTTCTGAGATGTAGCGATTATTTACTATTTTACACCTAGGGTTACTATACATAACTTTAACCCATTTTATAAGAACTTCTCCAAAATTGAAATATTCTAAGCATTTTTATATAAACTCCAGGTGTACTTTATCAAAAAAAAAAAAAAAATGAGCTATGAAAACCAGGCCTTGTATCCCCCAGTTGTGGGATACACACCCACACACTCAACCCCTTTCCCCCACAACAACCATAGACTCTGATTCTCAACAGTTGCACTATCCCAGAGCCCAACTCAAGAAAGGTCTTGATTTACGAATGCATATACAATTGCAGCTGTATCAGAAGGCCTGCAAAACTGCGCAAAAAATGGGCAGAAATGGGGAGATTTGATTAACCATAGTCACGTCCTAGATGATGGAGGTCAGATATACCCCCTTCCCCTGAAACACCCACAAAGGGGTCCCCCGTAGTGACCATATTCCCAACCTTGCAGTCAGACCTTTGATTTTGTGCCACCAGGGCCACAATAATATGCCCCCTCTCTGAATGTGACCCCCTCCCCATGGGTAACTGCAGCTAGTGTTGCCATCACTGCCACTGCCTGGGTGGGGGCACCCCACCGGAATCCCCACCGACTAGGTACAAGGTCGTCAAGGTTCTCATTAACAGCTTTGAGAATTTCCTTGTATATTATGCTCTCCCATCAGGGGGCTTTGGCTTTGCAGGACCAACCCTGCCAGGCAGGCTCAGAATCTTGAGGAGGCAGTGCCTGGCAGTCTCTGACCACATTTTGGCTGCATACAGGCCGCTTACAGCAGGCCCATAACACAGATAGGGACTTCTCCTTAGTATCTGGGTCATTCAGGTGGGTGTCTAGGGTATAGGGTTCCATTATTATTTTTAAAACACTGTTCCACCATGATAGGACAATAAATAAATAAGATGTATAATTCATTATAAAATGTATATCCCTCATCTGCACAACATTGAAAGCTCTCTCACAACCCCTGCTAACAGAAATACGTTGGTTCTGGGATATGCAACCATTTCCTTTCTCACTCAACACCACTTTCCGAAACACCAAAAAACACACACCACACCATGCATCCATACCGTGCCTTCTGTTTGCTGTGTTTTTATCTCCACCATGTTGAATTAGTGCTTTTGTGTTCCAATTAGTTATATTTGAAGATAGATAGAAAAGCTATATTTTTGTTGTTGTATTATTACAATCCATAACTGGGCTAGAATCGTGTGTTTCATTATTTTCCTCCTCTTTGAGAACTTTGTAATTTTTTTAAATAGCCATGGAGTAGTCTTTGTGTCTCTGAACAACTGGTTATCAATTTACATTTTATCGACCACGAGAGCTACGCGTTTCCCTTTCAATCTATTTTCCTTGAAAATTGGATACAGAACTTTACGTCGTTCTGCAATTCCCTTCGGGAACTGGTCATTCATGCCTATTTCCGTCCCGCAAGTCTTTTAAACATTATCTTATCTTTAAAGAAAGCAAATTTGGCAACGATTGGGCGTTCATACCTCTGTCCAACGTTCGAGTTGGATTTTGTCGATCAGTGTTGCCAACTAATTTTCAGGGGAAGTTGCTAGAGGCAGGTCGATTTGTTGCTAAAAGTTGCTAAATGACGTTGTGATGTCATTGCGTGATGACGTCGTTACGTAATAACGTAAAACTGAGTCATTACGTAGAATACACAATTACGTTACTCAAATTGACTGGCCATCTCGGCGAAAAATATGATTTGACATTTGTTAGTTTAGATTTGTTTGTATATTGTCATATATTTTTATTTGTAAAAGTAATATAAACACAACACATTTTTATATGATCACATTTTTATTTTTAAACACAACACATTGAATTATTTAACAATTACACATTATTGAACAATTACATTTTATTTATTTTCTTTTTAACTAGTAAACCTACACATTCTGAACAATTATAGTTTTAAGCAGTGTTTTGGTAGTTAGTTTACATGCTACCTAACTGATCAACAATTACAGGTACAGGCTATTAACAAGGTATATATGCTATCTTATTGAACAAGCAACTTAACTCAAATAATGATGTATGCGCTAGGCATCTCTCTCCAGCTCTCTCCAGGTTGTTGTGCTGCTTGGCTGGCTAGTTGCTCAATGGTTTCCTCCAGATATTGCCACTGTTTTCGCACACACTGCAGTACACACTGCCACCATCAGCTGTGTGTCTCCGCCAGTTCCAGAAAGTCCACTCCTTGCATACACACTGTAAATATGATGAATCATAGATTGGCAAGGAAATCCTCTTCATCTTCACTGTCCAACTACATTATCACGGAGCTGGAACCAGCAGAAGAGGATGGAGTGGCCTTAAAGCTGTATGCTGCTGTGGTGCCAAACTGCTGCAGAACTTTACTTGGTAGTTTATGCTGGTAACAGGTATCACCAGCCAGCTTCAGTCCATACCACAACAGGAGTATGGAGTTGAGAGTGTGCAGTGACATTCTATTTCTTAACTCTGACTTGACCACACTCATTTGGCTGAACAGCCGATCAACCTCCGCATTTGAGTGTGGCAAGGAGAGGGCAGCGAGTGCAGCTTTGCACAGTTCTTCAAAGAAGAGTCCGTGTAGTTATTGACTTCACTCCAAAACTCAACTGTATTTTCAGTTGAGTCCCACCTAAACAGATGGATGTTACTCCATTAGGAAACAATTTTATCAATTGTTTGGTGCTGGTATCCCAGTAGCTCAGTTACTTTAATAATTTCAGTGGTGCCTTTATTGTGCTTTAGCGTTTCCTTAACACTGAACAAGGCCATGTTTCGCAAGGCTTCAAGGTTGTCTGGGAGCCTTGCTTGCAGCTCCTTGCTTAAAGCAACAATGTAGTTGATGCACTGTCTCCGAATTACCTTTTTGTCCTCTGGTGGCGCACGACTGAGTTGGTACACCGTGCTTGCAAAAAGCTACCGAAGATATGGTGATGGACTGAGATGTCCATCAATGGCATCCTTCAGAACATCAATTTTTGCCATAGGGTTGACTTCTCTGCTGCAAATTGATGTTAAGAGGTGTACCAGATTGTCCAAAAGCTTGACAGGATCTGTTTGCTCTCCCTCAAATGACATCACTGCAACTTGTACGTCGGACAGGATTGATTTCAAGAATGTCAGGTAGACATAGTTGATCTCGTCCATGTACATGGCGTGGAGCACATCCGCCATGTAGCAACGCTCACTGGCCTTGGTCAACTCAAAGGGGAGTTCCAGTTCTTCCCACTGGCTCAATATACGAGTTACCGCAGGCTCAATTGATAGCCAACGTGTGGCACACACTTTGGTGATCTGCAGGGGTTTCTGGCCACAATTAATGGTGGCATACACTGCTTGTACGGCTTGCGCCGTTTTGGGGAAATTGAAAACCAGTTGTAGGTTTCCCTGATTAAGTACTCAACACTCCTAGGGATCGTTTCTTTGGATGCTGCACAGACAGCCAATTGTAAAGACTGGCACACACAGCGGATGAGTACCAAATTGGGCAATGCACATTCTTCCTTTAAAATCATGTGCATCCCGTTGTGCACCCCAGTCATCACAGACGCATTATCAGTGCCAATACCCTGAAGATTATCTTTTTTAAAGTTACACTTCTCAAGAAACTCAACTACCGCCTTTGCTATTGATCTGGCATCGTCCCCCTCCAATTCAACCAGCCCGAGAAATGTGGACACAACGGTTCTTTTTTTAGCACTGAAATACCGAATCACCACACCCAGGTATTTCGAGACACTGACATCAGTGGACTCATCCAAAAGGAGACTGAACTTCTCATTCCCCACATCTGATGTTACCCTTTTGAGAAAATAAGGAGCCAGTACTCCCCTAATCATTTCTGTGCACTTGGTGCGGTGCATTTGGAAGTTTGTTGCTGCCACAGAATCTGAAAAGGCAGCTTTGCAAGCCATACCTAAATGGTCGCATGCTTGCAGCGAACAATGCTCTGCAGTGGCCATTGCCATAGTAGCTTCTGCGCTTTTATCCACTTTTTTTAACCAACTGTGGTAATGTAGACTGCGTTGTGGGGTTGTGAGGTTTTTATTTGTTTATATGCTTTGCATATCTGATTTGCAGTATGCACAGTATGCCCGACAATCATCCCCAATTACTGGCTTCAGCCACCCTTTTAAAATCAGGTACAGACTCTTTTCTGTACTTCTGGCTGTACAATTTTGATTGCGACATGTTAATTGATGTTGTAAGTTCTGTTCAAGACCAAATATTTGTGACCAACTATATTCATTGGGTTTGTCTCGTCGAACGCATACTACTGCTGTTGCAGTCAGCCAACAATGATTTGCAATTTGCTGAAATTGCTGCTGGCCTGCTGCTGCCTGTGCACGAGCTGAGCGCCTGCAGCTGACGTCACTCACAATGCACTTTTGCAGCCAGGCATGTGTGTTGTGACTGAGTGTGTGACAGAGAAAATATGTTTTGTGTCATTTAGAGGGAAAATGCGTGCATTTTAGCATTTGGGTCACTTTTCAAAAGTTGCTAAAAGTTCCAAATACATTTTTAAAAGTAGCTAAATTTGTTGCTAGGTGCTGTTTGAAAGTAAAGTTGCCAGGGTACTCTGAAAAGTTGCTAAATCTAGCAACAAAATTGCTAAGTTGGCATCACTGTTGTCGATAGCTTCGCTTGTGATCTGAAGCTCTGTAAGGACGAACTCACTAACTACAGATTCAGGAACTTCCCCTTATTTCTCTTAGATTCTTGTAAGTACCAGATTCTCTCTCATGGATCTAGTCTGTATGTCAAGTAAGGCTTCTGTCAGAATGATGTTCTCCTTTTTAAGTTCATTAACTTCGGTTTCAATCTTATTGACTGTCCCTTTTAGCTTGTTTGTGTCTTTCTCCAATGTCGCAGCTTTTTCGTCACTCATCTTGAGGCTTGCCTTCAACTCTTTTATATCCTTACTGACTAGTTCAAGTATACCCAGTTTGTCATTTACTGATTTTAACAGATCGGTTTCAACCTTTACCATTCCCGGTGGTGAAAATATTAAATCGTCTGTAGAAGAGTCACGTTTTCATTTTGAAATAGGTTCCCCCATCTTACTCTCCGTTATGTTTGTATTTGTCGATAAATTTCTCTAGTCTTATGATTTGTTTTGTGTTGTTATCCAGATTGAAGGTTATTACTACCACGTGTAGGCCACACAAGCTCACAGTGGAAGCGCGGTCTTTGGAGTAATGGATCACGCTTCACCATCTGGCAGTCTGACAGACTAGTCTGGGCTTGGCGGATGCCAGGAGAACGCTACCTGCCCGAATGCATAGTGGCAACTGTAAAGTTTGGTGGAGGAGGCTGGGGCTGTTTTTCATGGTTCAGGCTAGGCCCGTTAGTTCCAGTGAATGGGAAACCTTAACGCTACAGCATACAATGACATTCTAGATGATTCTATGCTTCCAACTTTCTGGTAACGGTTTGGGGAAGGCTCTTTCCAGTTTCAGCATGACAGTGCCCCATGCACAAATCGAAGTCCATACAGAAATGCTTTGTCAAGATCGGTGTGAAAGAACTTGACTGGCTTGCACAGAGCCCTGACCTCAACCCCATCGAACACCTTTGGGATGAATTGGAACAATGACTGCGAGCCAGGCTTAATCGCCCAACATCAGTGCCTGACTTCACTAATGCTCTTGTGGCTGAATGGAAGCAAGTCACTGCAGCAATGTTCCAACATCGAGTGGAAATCCTTCCCAGAAGAGAGGAGGCTGTTATAGCAACAACATAAAGGAGGGGACCAACTCCATATTAATGCCAATGAATTTAGAATGAAATGTTCGACGAGCACATGTCCACATACTTTTGATCATGTTGTGTAATTGAGGGAATATGTACATGTAGGTAGGGGTAAAGTGACTGTGCATAGATAATAAACAGCGAATAGCAGCAGCATGTGTGTAGGAATGTGAGTGTTTGTGTGTGTTGTCAATATGCATGTGTGTGTGGTTAGAGTCCGGTGAGGGTACATCGAGCCTGTGCAAGAGAGTCAGTACAGAAAATAATTCTAAATCATAATAAAATAAGGGGGACAATGCAAATAGTCTGGGTAGCAATTGGATTAACTGTTCAACAGTCTTATGGCTTGGGGGTAGAAGCTGTTAAGGATCCTTTTGGTCCCAGAGTTGCTGAGGACTACCATGCGGTAGCAGAGAGAACAGTCTAAGACTTGGGTGGCTGAAGTCTTTAACAATTTTTAGGACATTCCTCTGACACGGCCTGGTATAGAGGTCCCGGATGGCAGGAAGCTTGGCCCCAGTGATGTACTGGGCCGTACACACTACCCTCTGTAGCACCTTTGCGGTCAGATGCTGAGCAGTTGCAATACCAAGCGGTCAGAATGCTCTTGATGGTGCAGCTGTAGAACCTTTTGAGGACCTGTAGATGCTCAAAAAGCACCCAACATAGTGATATATGCTGTCACGTTTGGACTCCCAGAGGACCTAATTAGCATAATACACTCAATAAAATTGAATGCAAATTAATCTCCATGAAGAACAGCAAGTCACACTAATAAACTATCGGCCTACTTAGTTCATGCACAAATTAATTAATAAAGGATCCAGGACACTAAGTGACAAGGGAGTCAACAGTTTTTAATTTTCAAACGTGTTCAAGCGATATGTCATACCTGAATAAATCCAAAAGGGGGCAACATATACAAAGCAAAGGCATGAAGGACCAGTCTGGAGCTACAAACAGATGCTCGAATGACAATGTATATCTCTGGTAGCCAATCACTGCCTCTAGAACACTAGAAGAGGCTGACCATGGCATGGGGTACATATACATCCTTGGGGTACCTTGGCTTTGAAATATCATCTCAAGAGATAGTGAGATAAGGATATCAAATTACTGTACACGTGATGACAGTCGATAGGCTAAATTTGTTAATGATACAGTACGTTTGTCATTTAGCAGACGCTGTTATCTAGAGTGACTTGCAGGAGCAATTAGGGTTAAGTGCCTTGCTCAAGGGCACATCGGCATATTTTTTACCTAGTCAGTCAACGAATCAGTAAATCGGACATTTTCGAGTTTCCTAGTTCCAACAAGCACATGAACTCGGGCATTTATCTTATGGGTGTCAGCCAAACAATTGTATGATTTCTTTTTTTTAATGAAACATAACTTGCTTCTGGTAGATCCCTACCAGTTAAATGAACAGCAAAAGATGAGTAGCCTAAATGATAATCTCTCGTGGATCAAGCATCTGACCAATTACACAAGACTAGTTATTTGTTTTTTTTGTATTATTGAAATTACAATACAATTACAAATAAAGATAGGACATAACTACAAATATATTGTATTCTTATGAAATAAAACAAAAATGATGAATAAAAATCACTACACATGAATTTGCCAGTGACAACAGTTTCATTAAAGTGAAAGCACCTCCAATCAAATTCAAAGAAGTTCAGGAGTTACAATTGTATAAACCTAAGGTAGAGTTGTAAGAATACATATTGTTTTTTGTCATTGACTAATTCTAGATATTTTATTAAATATTCGATTTCAAGTTTAAAAAAATGTTGCATTTGGTGACTGATATTTGATTTTGTGTAAGTAAAATGTACCATAGAGAATGAAGAAATTAACAATTAATTCAGTAGGAGTAGGGGAAACTTTTATACACATAGTTTATGTGTGACTGTGAAGTTATTTTGGAGCGAGTTAACTAAGTAATTACATATTTAATTTCATTAATACGATCCATGTATTTACAATGAAGGATGTAATATGTTATTATTCAAATTAAATCAATGCTACAAAGCGAGGTTTTAGTTCTGGGCTAACACAGATGACCTATGACACCATGGAACTATCATTCGTGGCGGAGGGTAAATTGCGCATTGACGTACTCCGCGGATGGATATGATGTAAAATATGTTTCACAGTACTCTTTTCGCAATTTGCTCTGTATTGACATTGGTAGCGTGTCATCAGACAACGCTGTACCTGGTCAATGTGATGGGAAGGGACAAGACGAAACCAAAACTATTTTTCAGGTGAAGCGTAATAAGGGACATACGTTCAATGGTTTTACTTGTCGTGCTGTAAAGGTTAACTTGAATCGGTTGCCATTTTCTTGCTGACCCAATGATTTTCGCGCTGTGACTGAGATGTGATGACCAATGATGAAAATCAAGGAATTTGAATAGATGCAATTTGGATTACATTGAAGAGAATCGCACGAACATCAATGTTTTCGAAGAGGAGAGACGTCACCTGTTTTGAACATCTCGCCACAAGAGGACTATTATGACAGCTAACGTTAGCTGGCTGTGACTTACACAAATTCTATTCAAACTCATTGGTGTTGCATTTCATAGTTTTTCAGGCAAATATATATAACGTTAGGCCTGTATTTTGTATTTTCTTGCGATAATCTGATAATCACAAATTGATGTCCGTCAATTCAATTGATATTCTGTTTAGTTAGCATGAAGCTAACGTTAAAGGTAGCTAGCTAGCTAACTGTATAAAATGTAGTCAGCATGGTTGCTTGCCAGCTACAATGCATGGACAACATGACGCTTGTCGTCATAGCATGTCACTCTGGTTATATAGTTGAAGTGTTTGTGGGTGTTTGAAGCTTGCAATCTATTTATCCAGAACACTTGACATCATGTAGAATGTCTGGCAAACCAGTTTTGAGCTAATTTGTTTGCCTTCTAAATGCATATATAACTAGCTAACTAGCCAGTTTGCAACGCTAGCAATCTGGGTCAGAAAATGACAGCTCACAGTAGGGACTGACATTGTGTACCTTGGGATTGCGGCCAGCCATGCGTAAAGCTGACTGCAGTGTCTGATTGTGGAAATAGTTCAAGGTAAAGCCTTATATAATCTGTTGTAATTGGCTACTGACAGGGAAGAATTTGACACTAGCTCCAGTTTCGCATCCCATTTTAAACGTGATCAGTTGCATCATCACCTGGCTGTTTCTTAGGCAATATCAAATGTGGACTGGAATGCATGCTTGTCCTTGTAAAACTGACTTGTATTGTGTTAACGCCACAAGCACTAGTTTGCTTGACAGCTAAATCAAGGTTCCACTATCAAAAGAGAGCATCCTTCAAAGTGCATTACTGAAGAAAGAACCTTTTGACACCTGACCTAAATTGGACAGTTACGTTGACAATGGAGACTGTTGGAGACTTTGAATACAGCAGAAAGGACCTGGTGGGACATGGTGCTTTTGCTGTGGTGTTCAAAGGAAGGCACAGAAAGGTAAATATCTGGAACATTAAAGGTCTGCATCTCCATCTTTCCCATTGCATTGCTTGCCTCCTCCCTCCTCCTTGCCTACCTTCCCTCTCCTCTATTTTTCTCTGAGGTTATGTGAGAGTGGTGACGTTTATATAAATCTAGGTCAATGGCATTGCACTGCAGTAAATTAACTGTCATTTGGCATCATTTTGTTTAGTTTTCCTTCAACTAAGTAGATGTTTAAATATTTGTTATGATAGTGATGCAAGTATTGCAATTAAATACAATTATATCCATTTACAGGCTTCACCTTATTCAAATATAACAATGTTATTTACATGTTTGATCATGCATGTTATTGTTTCATAAGCCTCGATCATGCGATGTTGCGCAGTCTTGCGATATGGTCTGTCACTGGGGTGCATTGAGATGCCAGCCGTTCATTCATGAAACGGATGACTCAAACAGCAGTGAATAGCTCGCTGACGTAGCCAGCCAGCCTAGACAAGGTGGAGAGAATGGAGCATGTCTTCTTGTTTTTCCTCCTCAAGAGGTCTTCTTTCTCCATCTTCAGTGATGATATGAGCCATGATAATAGTCTACACATCAATGCAATCCTGACATTTTTTTTTTTTTATATGATCAATGCAATGAGTTGATAGTCTAGTGATGATACATTCGTACTATTAGCTTGTGTGATCACACACCAGCGATAACAAAGCATCTTGACTGACCGACTGACTGACAGGACTGTGGTGACTGTCCATGATGGGGATGTGGACCAAACTGTTCTGTTGATCCAGGCCTGTCGATCAAGGCGCAGCTGAAGGACGGTCAGAGAGGAGAGAATGTTACTTATGTCTGAGCCTGCTCCACATCTATCTCACTGTGTGATGCTTTCAGGGATGATGTCACCATGCTACCCTATTGCCACAGTTGCTCGTGAGTCTGTGTATCCACATCCATTCCCCCCCACATTGTCAGCAAAGCATTTTAGTGTCTCCCCTCTTAACAATGGAGAGACTTGTTTATTTTTTTATTAACATTTTAGTTAATTTCGTACAATTCTACACATTTTGCCATAGGGTGGAGAGAGACTGACCTAACAAAATCAATGGGGTCCCCCCAGCTAGTAACAAATTCAGATAGTTTTGCAGACAGCTAACTTCTAAAATAGTTTAGCTGATATGGGCTAAATGACTGACTGCCAGTGTCTTACATAACAAGAGAAAAACTGCTAATGCACAACCAAATTTCAACATTGCACCTTGTGTATTCTAAGTTGAGACTCTGAATTAGTTCCTAAATTGAAACTGGAAATTGATCCGAGGGCCTTCATGCGGCCCATGGGCTGCCAGTTGCCCATCCCTGATTTAGACAGTGGGGCCTTGTCTGCATTTGCCTGTTGTCTTTTCTATTCTGTATTTTGTCTTACACAGTCTAGTTTTGTCTTACACTCTGGATAAGAGCGTCTGCTAAATTACTAAAATGTACATTTCTCTCGCTACATTGGTGACCAGGGTGGGATCTAGGGCTGGGCGGTATACCTGTATTTTACGATATACTGATTGATGCATGGAGTTGTTTGGGTTTTTACTTCTATGTGGTATTTGAATATTTTGTTAAATGGGATAGGCCGTGTGTAACATCCATTCTTATAGTTTACTTCGCTAATTGAGTCTTCTCTTTCTGCTCTCTCTCCATGCCGCTTTCCACACAGACCTAACCCCGCCCCCTGTCACTCAAGGAGTGCATTTGTTGTTCCTCGACCATGAGACACTTGCGTTCAGTCTGCATGGTCAATGCAGCACATGCAACAATGTTGATGACAATGATGCTGTTTTCATTTTGCTTCTTAGTATAACTCCACTAGCGTTCTATAATTACACTATTCGTTTGTTTCTTACGATACAAACTAGCTGTTTGCAGATGTATTTTCTTAGCAAGTTGGGCCTAAATCTTGTTAGCCGCTAATCGCTAGTTAGCTAGCTAGCTAACTAGTCAGAACAAAGGTAATTAGCTATACAGCCTGATAATACAGTTCCAGTGATGGTATAGACTTAAATCATGCTTGTGCAAAAGTATCTTCTAAAGCAAAGAGGAACATGCAAAGGATGAACATGTTAGCTACATGAAGAAGCTAAGAGAAAACATTCAGTGTAGTCAAAGATTATTTTTTTACATTTTACATTTTAGTCATTTAGCAGAAGCACTTATCCAGAGCAACTTACAGTAGTAAGGGAATACCCCCCTGATTTGGACAAAATAACATGGGAACGTATTGGCACAGCACGAATCATACACACGATTGCAAATACCACCCAAAGCGGCCCATCTCCGGGCCAATCATATGGCAATTTTCCGATGGCAATTGCCAATTGTAACACCCCAAATTTCCTTTAGATGGCGAGCGCGCTCCACCGTGGATTTTCATACAGCAAATGATACCCAAGTCTTACCCAAGTCTCAGATTTTGATAAAATGATTTTTTTTTGAAAACTTGTCACCTCTTAAAAAAGTGGTTTCTGGACCATTTTTCGATTGTTATGTAAATTACACATGTATAAGAGCTGTATGAACATGCTTATGACGTTTTTTATTGACGTCGTTTTTTGGGTTGCTTTTGCTTGTGCACAAGGCATATGTTTTGTGCATTTTGAATATGATTTCATAGGAAAAAAGTGACTTTTTTTTTTCATTTTTTTTGCAAAATGACATGTCCAATGCTTTTTTTGTCAATTGTGAAAGTATTGCATGTGCCAAATCACAGCAAATATCCAATAGATAGCTAGAGCTCTCCGCAGTGAATTTTGCAAATGAAATGTCCAATTCTTTTTTTGTCAATTATACATGTATGAAAGTATTGAATGTGCCAAATCAGGATGTTTGTCCGTTTGCCATGTACGATCATAGGAAGTCAGTTTCCAAACCCAAAAGTCAGTGAACCATGGTCCAAATGGCATTTATACTGCCCAAATGATATATAGCCCTATGTTAAGCCATGAATCAACGCAGATGGTCTACTTGTCATGTATGATGAGGGAGAAGTGGGACTCTGTTGCTTTTAACATTTTTAACGAATTTACAATGCTCAGAATGCATAATTGCCTGGCCCGATGATCTCGGGATGGCCGTGCAGTGACTGTGGTTCCTCTCCATCGCTCGATGTGTTGATTTCATCATGTCAACTTTGGTGATAGTTTTTGCTGTTGAATCATATTGCAAACGCACGTTACGTTTGCAATATAGCGCGTTACGTTTGCAATATGATTTAATGGGCATTTAGCATCACAAATTTAGGCATGCTCAAAAATACTGCAGAAATGCATAATTGACTGGCCCGATGAACTCGGGATGGCCGGGCAGTGACTGTGGTTCCTCTCCATTGCTCGTCACCCAGCAGTCAGCGTCCATCAGTCAATTAGATGTCATTCTGACACCAAACTGATACCATCTGACACCAAATCCACTTTTTCCAACTCGTATAGAAGCCAACTATCACATATGTCAGAGAATGCCCTTAATTCACAGTGCTTTCAATTTTAACCATAAAAAAACATAAAACACATAGTTACGTTATAGCTGCGGTTCCAGCTCTGACAATATCTATAGGCCTATGTGAGGCGACTCCAAATCCCAAGTTTCGGCTCGATAGGTCATTCGGTGCCCGAGCAATGGCCTTAATTGGTGCTGAAAATCCACTTTTTCAGGGCGTTACTACGGGGTCCCTGAATGAGCTATCGGACAGAGACATTGGGGTCCGTCTCTATGGGCCGAGGCAGTTTCAATGCACCTAGTCTTGCGACTCTGGGACATTTCTACATGTCGCCATGTCCGTGATATTCAAAATGAATTGAACATATTGCAAATGCACGAGGCGGTTTCTCGGTCTGAGAACCTTCTAGAGCCCCATAAATCACCGTGCACTATCGACTTGAGCTCTAGAACAGGTTTCTAAAATTTCGGAGCTCTAGGTCTGACGGTTCTTGAATCGTTTGAACGAAAGTAACTATTGAAGGCGGTATAAGACTCTAAGCCCCACACTATGTCCCTATGGCCAAATTGTGTGTGTGTTTTTGTTTTTTTTGCAAAATAAATAGACATGTTGTCTTTGGGGTAGGCATATACAGAATCCTGAATATGAAGTCTCTACCTTAAGAATTGACTGAATGACACAGGGTTGAGTTGTGTGATTTTCACTATGTGCAGGTTATATGACAATAGCTCTTGGCTGTTTTTAACCACTTCCGGTTGTCACAGGAACCTCTTGCTTCACACACGTTGTCTTTGGGGTAGACATAAACAGAATCCTGAATATAAAGTCTCTACCTTAAGAATTGACTGAATGACAGCTGGTTGAGTTGCGTGATTTTCACTATCTGCAGGTTGCTTATATGACAATAGCTCTAGGGTGATTTTAACATTTTCCGGTTGCTCCAGGAACCTTAGAATCGACACAGGTAGACCTCACAGTAGCTTTATGGATTATTATAGAAGACAGGTTCATAAGGCATTCATAACCCACATAGACTGCAGGTTGAATTTAGGAGAATTGTCAATGTATTCCTATGGGGAGAGAAGTCATTGCACACTGTTTGATCTAAACACCTTCTTTTCACTATGAAGGGTTAATGCCACAGGGTCAAGGTTAGGCTTGCACAGATCGGGAGGACGCTCCTGAGGTTGAATTGTGCTTCTAACCCTAATGGTTCTCTCACTGTCACCCATAAGCACTTGACATATTGGTGCAGGCATCATTTTCGGCCTAGTTTTCTCACGGTCGCTGCGCTCAGACCGAGCAAACTACGGTCAAGCGGGGCGTCTCATTGAACTCGTCTCAGCCTAGAGATAATGGTAATGCCATTGCAGGCTCTTTGTGTCTTTAAGCACCGCACTGTGTCACTCCGTTCTTGCTGTGTGTGTGTTTGAGAGAGCTTTTCTTTGACATCTGATGGGATAAATGACTGATTTAAAGTTCATGAGGGTTGCCTAGTCACACATATGAAGTTGTGAAAAGATCTGACCTTTTTAACCCTTCAAAACAGCCCCTATGACACCATTTTAAGGCATTTCTGGTTGACACAGGAATCTGAACGTTAGGCTCTTATAGAATATTGAGTTTTAAGTGTTTCTGTTAAGAACTGACTTATTTACAGAGGGTTGAACAAGTGTGTGTTGTTTCAGAAAATCACAGAAATCTCGCAGAGCTCCGAAACCTGCCTTAACGGACTCATCTGAACACGCTGCAACTGGATATGTAACTTTTTTGAAAAAAAACCTCTTGTTGTTGAATATCACCAATGTGTCATTGTACAATTTCTCTGAAATGAACATTGGTAAATGCATGGTTCCTTTTCTCCTGACACCGTAGGCTCATGTAGTTTGATGTGAAGCGGTCAAATCAGCACTCTATTTTCCTGTTTGACTTTCAATCCCAGAAAAATAGCCTTAACTCAAAGCGTTGAGGCCTCGACTCCATCCTGTTCGGGGCCAACTGCCCATTATGCCAAACCCACGCAGACCGAGTTTCGTCTTCAAATTATTTTCCGTTTAGGAGAAAAAGCCGTGTCGTGATTGGTGATATATGTTACATTTGCAATATGATTCCATTCGCCCTCTCGTGGAATAATCCGGGACTGCAAAGAAATGACCAAAATTTGAAAATTTTATTAAACGGAAACGGAAGGTCCGAGAGACTCCATTCGATGACTTCCTGGAAGATCCGGCCCCTGTGAGCGGCCCGACGCCGTCCGCGGATTTATCAGATGTAGTCGGACGTCTAGTAAGGGAGCGTACATTTGCAATATGGACTTTCTCACTAACCATACGGCTGGCGCACGTGATGTCCCTTCATGTATGTGAATACATTTCATACATTTTTTTCCCTTTTTTTTTTTTTCTCTCCGTACTGGCCCCCCGTGGGAATCGAACCCACAACCCTGGCGTTGCAAACACCATGCTCTACCAACTGTCCCACACGGGACCTAGGACTATAGGTTCCTCTAGGAAACACTTGTCAACACTTTGCTAACTACCCTGTCACGATAACTTCTCCCTGGCATTTTTCATTAGTTGTCAGTACCCACTATTATATTCTAACTATAGAATTAGAACAATCATTCTATTTCTATGATTCCAATAGTTCAAATAAAAAAATGGTCACATCCGCCGAATACAACATGTGTAGTAGACCTTACAGTGAAATGCTTACTTACAATCCCTTAACCAACAATGTAGTTTTAGGAAAAAAAGTGTTAAAGTATTTACTATAAACTATAAAAAATAGTCGCACCCCAAATAAAGGTGATTTACCCAATAAATTACTGGGAGTTTCTATATGGAGTGTGCGACTCTTTAAAAAAATATAGTTTATTCGCCATTAGTCAGCACCTCCACACAAAATAATGTTTCTGGTTGTGCTCCAGCTCATGTTTTTTAAGAAAGTATTTACTAAAATCAACTGAAGTAAAAAAATTAAAAAATAATTAAACAGAAACAATAAAATAACAGTAGCGAGGCTATACGCAGGGTGTACTGGTACAGATTCAATGTGCGGGGTCACAGGTTAGTCAAGGTTATTGAGGTAGCCTATGGGGCCTGGGCACACAAATGCTCCTAAAGAGAAGCATGTGTTGATGACAGTCTCCATCAGAGGCCCAGGATTTTGGCATTTCTGGACTGCAACATTGTAAAATTGTGCCCTCCACGGCACTTGCTATACAGTGCATTCAGAAAGTATTCAGACCCCTTGATTCCACATTTTGTTACGTTAC
Organism: Salmo trutta; assembly: GCF_901001165.1. Lineage (NCBI taxonomy): Eukaryota > Metazoa > Chordata > Actinopteri > Salmoniformes > Salmonidae > Salmo > Salmo trutta. The sequence goes on along the minus strand of NC_042969.1, from coordinate 71,123,553 downwards.
AGCCTTATTCTAAAGTTGACAAATGTTTTTTATTTTATCAATCTCCACACAATACCCCATAATGACAAAGAAAAACTGTTTTTTGCTCATTTACAAAAAATAAAAACAGATACCTTATGAGTAATACCTTGTTTATTCATAGTTCAGGGGCATCCTGTTTCCATTATTCATCCTTGAGATGTTTTTACAACTTGGAGTCCATGTGTGGTCAATTCAATTGATTGGACATGATTTGGAAAAGCACACATCTGTCTATACATGGTCCCAAAGTTGGCAGTGCATGTCAGAGAAAAAACCAAGCCGTAAGGTGGAAGGAATTGTCCGTAGAGCTCCGTGACAGGATTGTGTATAGGCACCGATCTGGGGAAGGGTACCTAAAAATTCTGCAGCATTGAAGGTCCCCAAGAAGACAGTGAACACAGAGCTGGCCGCCCGGCCAAACTGAGCAATCGGGAAAGAAGGGCTTTGGTCAGGGAGGTGACCAAGAACCTGATGGTCACTCTCTGACAGAGCTACAGAGTTTCTCTGTGGAGATGGGAGAACATTCCAGAAGAACAACCATACCTGCAGCACTCCAGCAATCAGGCCTTAATGGTAGAGTGGCCAGAAGGAAGCCAGTCCTTGGTAAAAGGCACATGACAACCCGCTTGTAGTTTTCCAAAAGAAACCCAAAGGACTCTCAGAACATGCTAAACAGTATTGTCTGGTCTGATGAAACCAAGATTGAAATCTTTGGCTAAATGCCAAGCGTCACATCTGGAGGAAACCTGGCACCATCCCTACTAGAGGTCGACCGATTATGATTTTTCAACGCCGATACCGACTATTGGAGGACCCAAAAAAGCCGATACCGATTTAATCGGTCGATTTTATTTACTTATTTGTAATAATGACAATTACAACAATACTGAATGAACACTTATACATAAATACTATCAATTTAGCCTCAAATAAATAATGAAACATGTTCAATTTGGTTTAAATAATGCAAAAACAAAGTGTTGGAGAAAGTAAAAGTGCAATATGTGCCATGTAAAAAAGCTAACGTTTAAGTTCCTTGCTCAGAACATGAGAACATATGAAAGCTGGTGGTTCCTTTTAACATGAGTCTTCAATATTCCCAGGTAAGAAGTTTTAGGTTGTAGTTATTATAGGAATTATAGGACTATTTCTCTCTATACGATTTGTATTTCATATACCTTTAACTATTGGATGTTCTTATAGGCACTTTAGTATTGCCAGTGTAACAGTATAGCTTCCGTCCCTCTCCTCGAGCCCTACCTGGGCTCAAACCAGGAACACATCAACAACAGCCACCCTCGAAGCAGCGTTACCCATGTAGAGCAAGGGGAACAACTACTCCAAGTCTCAGAGCGACTTGGAAACTATCATCTCGAAAACAAAACGTTTATTTTTTTCAGTGAAATACAGAACCGTTCCGTATTTTATCTAACGGGTGGCATCCCTAAGTCTAAATATTCCTGTTACATTGCACAACCTTCAATGTTATGTCATAATTACGTAAAAATCAGTCAAATTAGTTTGCAACGAGCCAGGCGGCCCAAACTGTTGCATATACCCTGACTCTGCGTGCAATGAACGCAAGAGAACTGACACAATTTCACCTGGTTAGTATTGCCTGCTAACCTGGATTTCTTTTAGCTAAATATGCAGGTTTAAAAATATATACTTCTGTGTATTGGTTTTAAGAAAGGCATTGATGTTTATGGTTAGGTACATTCGTGCAACGATTGTGCTTTTTTTTGCAAATGTGCTTTTGTTAAATCATCCCCCGTTTGGTGAAGTTGGCTGTCTTTGTTAGGAAGAAATAGTATTCACACAGTTCACAATGAGCCAGGCGGCCCAAACTGCTGCATATACCCTGACTCTGTTGCAGAGGTGACACATTTTCCCTAGTTAAAATAAATTCATGTTAGCAGGCAATGTTAACTAAATATGCAGGTTTAAAAATATATACTTGTGTATTGATTTTAAGAAAGACATTGATGTTTAGGGTTAGGTACACGTTGGAGCAACGACAGTCCTTTTTCGCGAATGCGCACCGCATCGATTATATGCAACGCAGGACAGGCTAGATAACCTAGTAATATCATCGACCATGTGTAGTTAACTAGTGATTTATGATTGATTGATTATTTTTTATAAGATAAGTTTAATGCTAGCTAGCAACTTACCTTGGCTTCTTACTGCATTCGCGTAACAGGCAGGCTCCTCGTGGAGTGCAATGTAAAGCAGGTGGTTAGAGCGTTGGACTAGTTAACCGTAAGGTTGCAAGATTGAATCCCCAAGCTGACAAGGTAAAAATCTGTCGTTCTGCCCCTGAACAAGGCGGTTAACCCACCGTTCCTAGGCCGTCATTGAAAATAAGAATGTGTTCTTAACTGACGTGCCTAGTTAAAAAATATTTAAAAAAATAAATATTAATCGGCAAATCGGTGGCCAAAAATACCGATTACCAAAAATACCGATGACAAATTGAAATCGGCCCTAATTAATCGGCCATTCCGATTAATCGGTCGACCTCTAATCCCTACGGCGAAGCATGATGGTGGCATCATCATGCTATGGGGATGTTTTTCAGCTGCAGGGACTGGGAGACTAGTTAGGATCGAGAGAAAGATGAACAGAGCAAAGTACAGAGTTCCTTGATGAAAACCTGCTCCAGAGCGCTCAGGACCTCAGACTGGGAAAAAGGTTCACCTTCCAACAGGACAACGACCCTAAGCACACAGCCAAGAGAATGCTGGAGTGGCTTTGGGACAAGTCTCTAAATGTCCTTGAGTGGTCCAGCCAGAGCCCGTACTTGAACCCGATCGAACATTTCTGAAGAGACCTGAAAATAGCTGTGCAGTGAAGCTCCCCATCCAACCTGACAGAACTTGAGAGGATCTGCAGAGAAAAGTGGGAGAAATTCCCCAAATACAGGTGTGCCAAGCTTGTAGTGTCATAACCAAGAACACTCAAGGCTGTAATCACTGCCAAAGGTGCTTCAACAAAGTACTGAGTAAAGGGTCTGAATACTTATGTAAATGTGATATTTCCGGGGGTTTTTCATTTATAACTTTGCTAAAATTTCAAATCTGTTTTTGCTTTGTCATTATGTGGTATTGTGTGTAGATTGAGACAACTATTTAATCAATTTTGGAATAAGGCTGTAACAACAAAATGTGGAAAAGGTCAACGGGTCTGAATACTTTCAGAATGCACTGTACATTGATTGGTAGGTTATGCAAATACTGCCTGAGACACCTGATTTTTGTCTCTGTGCTCAATAACCTGTGAAACACTTTGTGTGATGGTGTTCTTTGTTCGCATGCGTGAAATGTACATTATGGAAAACATGTCTCGCACTCAGTCATTTTTGGTAGAATACGATTTTGGCACTTTTAGGTTAGTAGGGAAGTGAATCATTTAAACCACTTAAATATACTTACATTCACTGAACATGTTGTGTTTGAAACTCAAATATTCATTTCCCAACTGCTTTTTTTTATAATCCTACAGGCTCTTTATTCTCCATACCTTCTATTCCAATGCATCAACATTATGCATGCCCACCAAACTTTATTGTATTGCTGAGCACATTGTACAACTATTTTGAGTGAAAGTTGTATTGCAAGGGAAGTAATACAGTACCAGTCAAAAGTTTGGACATACCTACTCATTCAATGGTTTCTCTTTATTTTTGCTATTTTCAACATTGTAGAATAATGGTGAAGACATCAACACTATGAATTAACACACACATGGAATCATTTAGTAACCAAAAAGGTGTTAAACAAATATATTTGATTCTTCAAAGTAGCCACCATTTGCCTTGACGACAGCTTTGCCCACTCTTGGCATTCTCTCAACCAGCTTCATGGGGTAGTCACCTGGAATGCTTTTCCAGCAGTTAAACGAGTTCCCACATATGCTGAGCAATTGTTTGGTGCTTTTTCTTCACTCTGTGGTCCAACTCATCCCAAACCATCTCAATTGGGTTGAGGTAGGGTGATTGTGGAGGCCAGGTCATCTGATGCAGCAATCCATCACTCTTCTTCTTGGTCAAATAGCCCTTGCACAGCCTAGAGGTGTGTTTTGGGGTATTGTCCTGTTGAAAAACAAATGATAGTCTCACTAAGCGCAATCCAGATGGGATGGCGTATCGCTGCAGAATGCTGTGGTAGCCATGCTGGTTAAGTGTGTTATCAAATTCTAAATAAATCATTGACAGTGTCACCTGCAAAGCACCCCCACACCATTACACCTCCTCCTCCATACTTCACGGTTGGAACCACACATGCGGAGAGCATTTGTTCACCTGCTCAGCATCTCACAAAGACATGGCGGTTGGAACCAAACATCTCAAATTTGGACTCATCAGACCAAAGGACAGATTTCCACCGGTCTAATGTCCATTGCTCATGTTTCTTGGCCAAGCAAGTCTCTTCTTCTTACTTGTGTTATTTTAATAGTGGTTTCTTTGCAGCAATTAGACCAGAAAGGCCTGATTTCACGCGGTCTCCTCTGAACAGTTGATGTTGAAATGTGTCTGTTACTTGAACTCTGTTAAGCATTTATTTGGGCTGCAATCTTAGGTGCAGTTAACTGCAACTTATCCTCTGCAGCAGAGGTAACTCTGGGTCTTCCTTTCCTGTGGCGTTCCTCATGATAGCCAGTTTCATCATATCGCTTGATGGTTTTTGCGACTGCACTTGAAGAAACTTTAAAAGTTCTTGAAATGTTCCGTATTGACTGACCTTCATGACTTTTAAAGTAATGATGGACTGTCTTTCTCTTTTGTTTATTATAAGATGGCGCCGAAGAACATGGCTGATGTTTTATATTCTCCCAAGAAATTGTGCCATTTAGTTTTTTTAACTTATTGTGTATGTATTGTTGCTGCTACAGTCTCTTAAGACCGAAATAACTTCTGGACATCAGAACAGTGATTACTCACCGCGGACTGGAAGAAACTTTTTTTCTTTTAACGAGTCCGACGAGAATGACATCCTGCTTTCAGTGGAACAGGCCCAGATCCTCGCCTTTTGCGTTAAGAAATGATGCAGGAAAAGGGGCCGCGGATCAGGCATGCTTCAGAAGATCCGTTGGCGAGCGAGAAAACTCCAACTGCCATCCGTTATTCTTGCTAACGTGCAATCTTTGGATAATAAAATTGATGACCGACGATTAAGATTATCCTACCAACGGGACGTTAAAAACTAACTTATGTTTCACAGAGACATGGTTGAACGACGATACGGACAATATAGAGCTAGCGGGATTTTCCATGCACCGGCAGAATAGAGACGCTACCTCTGGTAAGACGAGGGGTGGGGTTGTGTGTCTTTGTCAATAACAGCTGGTGCGCGATGTCTAATATTAAATAAGTCTCGAGGTATTGCTCGCCTAAGGTAAAGTACCTTATGATAAGCTGTAGACCACACTATCTACTAAGAGATCTCATCTATATTATTCGTAGCTGTCTGTTTACCACCACAGAACGAAGCTGGCACTAAGGCCGCTCTCAACCAACTCTATAAGGCCATAAGCAAAGACGAAAATGCACACCCAGAAGGGGCTCTCTTATTGGCCGGGGACTTTAATGCAGGCAAACTTAATTTGGTAAAACTGATTTTTTTTTGACCAGCATGTCATGTGCGACCAGAGAGAAAAAAAAATCAGAGACCACCTTTACTCCACACACAGAGATGCATACAAAGCTCTTCCCCGCCCTCCATTTGGCGAATCTGACCATAATTCTATCCTCCTGATTCCTGCTTACAAGCAAAAACTAAAGCAAGACGTACCAGTGACTCGCTCAATACGGAAGTGGTCAGATGACACTACACTACAGGACTGTTTTGCTATCACTGACTGGGATGTGTTCCGGGATTCATCCAATGGCATTGAGGAGTACACCACCTCAGTCATCGGCTTCATCAATAAGTGCATCGATGACGTCGTCCCCACAGTGACTGTACGTACATATCCCAACCAGAGGCCTTGGATTACAGGCAACGTCCACATCGAGCTAAAGGCTAGAGCTGCCACTTTCAAGGAGCGGGAGACTAACATGGAGCTTATAAGAAATCCCACTATGCCCTCAGACGAACCATCAAACAAGCAAAGCGTCAAGACAGGATTAAGATTGAATCCTACTACACCGTCTCTGACGCTCGTCGGCTGTGGCAGGGCTTGAAAACTATTACGGACAACAAAGGGAAACCCAGACGCGTGCTGCCCAGTGATGAGCCTACCAGACGAGCTAAATGCCTTTTATGCTCGCTTCGAGGCAAGCATCACTGAAGCATGCACGAGAGCACCAGATGTTCTGGATGACTGTGTGATAATGCTCTCGGTAGCCGATGTGGGGAAAAAAACCTTTGAACAGGTCAACATTCACAAAGCCGCTGGGCCAGATAGATTAGCAGTACGTGTACTCGGAGCATGCGCGAACCAACTGGCAAGTGTCTTCACTGACGTTTTCAACCTCTCCCTGACCGAGTCTGTAATACCTACATGTTTCAAGCAGACCACCATAATCCCCGTTCCCAAGGAAGCGAAGGTAACCTGCCTAAATGATTACCGCCCCGTGGCACTCACGTCGGTAGCCATGAAGTACTTTGAAAGGCTGGTCATGGCTCACATCAACAGCATCCACCCGGAGACCCTAGACCCACTCCAATTCTCATACCGCCCCAACAGATCCACAGATGATGCCATCTCAATCTTACTCCAGACTGCCCTATGTGAGAATGCTACAGCTCAGCGTTCAACACCATTGTGCCCACAAAGCTCATCACTAACCTAAGGACTCTGGGACTAAACACCTCCCTCTGCAACTGGATCCTGGACTTCCTGACAGGCTGCCCCCAGGTGGTAAGGGTAGGTAACAACACATCTACCACGCTGATCCTCAACACGGGGGCCCCTCAGGTGTGTGTACTTAGTCCCCTCCTGTATTCCCTGTTCACCCACAACTGCGTGGCCAAACACCACATCATCTACGAACTATCATGGGTCAAACATACCAAGACAGGCGTGAAAAGGGCATGACAAAACCTTTTCCCCCTTAGGAGACTGAAAAGATTTGGCATGGGTCCCCAGATCCTCAAAGTTCTACAGCTGCACCATCGAAAGCATCCTGACCGGTTGTATCACCGCCTCGTGTGGCATCTGCCCGGCATCTGACCGTAAGGTGCTACAGAGGGTAGTGCGAAAGGCCCAGTACATCACTGGGGCTAAGCTTCCTGCCCCCCCCTTTTGTACACTGCTGCTAGTCGCTGTTTATTATCTATGCATAGTCACTTCACCTCTCACCTACATGTACAAATTACCTCAACTAACCTGGGTCCCTGCACACTGACTCGGTACATGTGTCCCCTGTATATAACCTCATTGTTATTGTGTTTTTTTATTATTACTTTTTTATTTTAGTCTACTTGGTAAATATTTTCTTAACCAACAGTGCAGTTCAAGAAGAGTTAAGGGCTTGTAAATAAGCATTTCTCAGTAAGGTGTACACTTGTTGTATTCGGGTCATGTGACAAATAAAGTTTGATTTGAGCTGTTCTTGCCATAAAATGGATTTGGTCTTTTACCAAATAAGGTTATCTTCTGTATACCACACCTACCTTGTCACAACACAACTGATTGGCTCAAGCGGATAAAATTTACTTTTAACAAGGCACACTACCTCATGAAGCTGGTAGAGAGAATGCCAAGAGCTACTTTGAAGAATCTCAAATATAAAACATATTTTGATTTGTTTAACACTTTTTTTGGTTACTACATGATTCCATATGTGTTGTTTCATAGTTTTGATGTCTTCACTATTATTCTACAATGTAGAAAATAGTACAAATAAAGAAAAACCCTTGAATGAATAGGTGTGTCAACTTTTTACTACTGTATGTTTAGGTTATGCCATATTTATTGGCTAATATGCATATGCAACTGTTTTTTTACATGACACACATAAACACACCTATTTCTCTGCATGCTTTTATTTGGGTTTCTATGCAAAGCATTTGATTTAATGTTTCTTAATCCTGCTGCTAATTCTTTGAAAAGTGACACATAATCATGCCAAAACATGATTCAACAATTGAATTCACTGACAGAGCTGGCTAATGAAATTGAAATGGACATTTACAGTAGCTGGCTAGGCTAGTCTGTGACATTGGCAATAAATTGACTAAAGGGTGAATGGAGTTACCTCTTCATATGATCAAAACAATTCTTCTTGCATGCTGCATATTTCAAGTGCACTCAAAAAAAGATTTATTTTATTTCAGTCTGGGAGCTAGCTTGCTATATCTGTTCCTCTTCATCAGACAGCAGCTCTCGTTTTCACAAGAGACTGTTATCGTAGATAGGCAAAGGCCATCTGAACTCCTAGAGTGTGCAGCTCTCTATTTTTTTAAGTGTTCCACTCCGTTAGCCAGCACCTCGCCTAAATAGGTGTGCGTTTCTTTCGCCTCTAGAAGGCCATTGGCTACCTTCATCACGAGGGGTATGTACAGGAGTTCTGATTGGTTCCAAGTTTAGTAGCTTGTCAAATTTGCCTGAACTGTTGAGTGTTGACATATACTTTTTATGAGTGCAAGAATTGAAGGTGCCAACAAATGTTATTGTCACCATAAGAAGGTTTTGCTTTCATTTACAAACAAATTCTTATTTACAATGACGGCCTACCCCGGCCAAACCCTAAGTCGGACAATGCTGGGCCAATTGTGCACCGCCCTGTGTGTCTCGCAATCACCGGCCGTGATGCAGTGCCTTAGACCTTTGCGCCACTCGGGAGACCAAACAAGATAGCCCTATTTGGTCAAATACCAAATCCATATTATGGCAAGAACAGCTCAAATAAGCAAAGAGAAACGACAGTCCATTAAGACATTAAGGTCGGTCAATCCGGAAAATTAGAAGTTTTTTTTCAAGTGCAGTTGCAAAAACCATCAAGCGCATGATAACGGTGTTATAGTATTCATTTGACTGTTTCTTCATTCAGTCTGAGGCCTATCTGATTGAAACCCAAGAAACCTGTGTTGGTTTATTGTCCAAGATGTCCTCTCTTCCCCTGCATCTCTCTCACAAATGATGATACACCGTGCATGCAAAGCAATTAAAGGCCAGTTGGCCTGAGCTTTACACACACACACACACAAGCTTCCCTTGGCATTAGTGTAAGTGATGGAGGAACTGAACATGTTTAAAGGGATTTTAACTAGTTGTTCCTTTATTTCACTCCTTCCTCCGACTGCAGAAGACTGATTGGGAGGTGGCCGTCAAGAGCATTACCAAGAAGAACCTCTCCAAGTCCCAGATCCTGCTTGGCAAGGAAATCAAAATCCTCAAGGTGAGTAGTATGCTTAACCTAATTCCTTCTCACTTATCTTGGAAACGTATTTAAAGAATGAGTTGACATCGATCTTCCATTAGTCATCATGTTTGACTGAAAGGCCTTGACTTATAAATCTAAATAGAAGCCAGTTGTCACGTAAAATGTACAGTAGCTAATGCATCGCTAATGTACTTGTTTTCTTCATTACTTTTTCCAGGAACTTCAACATGAGAACATTGTGGCGCTTTATGATGTCCAGGTAAGTCCTTATCTTGTTTTCCATTGAAGTAAGTTAGAGCTCAGTTGATTGCTGGTAGACCGAGTGTGTCTACTGTGTTAGCCTAGCGTCACTAAAGCAGAGTTAGCCTAGCGTCACTAAAGCAGAGTTAGCCTAGCGTCACTAAAGCAGAGTTAGCCTAGCATCACTACTAAAGCAGAGTTAGCCTAGCGTCACTACTAAAGCCGAGTTAGCCTAGCGTCACTACTAAAGCCGAGTTAGCCTAGCGTCACTACTAAAGCCGAGTTAGCCTAGCGTCACTACTAAAGCCGAGTTAGCCTAGCGTCACTACTAAAGCCGAGTTAGCCTAGCGTCACTACTAAAGCCGAGTTAGCCTAGCGTCACTACTAAAGCCGAGTTAGCCTAGCGTCACTACTAAAGCCGAGTTAGCCTAGCGTCACTACTAAAGCCGAGTTAGCCTAGCGTCACTACTAAAGCCGAGTTAGCCTAGCGTCACTACTAAAGCCGAGTTAGCCTAGCGTCACTAAAAATCGGAGGCTGCATGCTGATTGAGCCTCCAGTTCACTCAGGTGCTTTTTATACTGACCGCTCTTCGTTTCATCTAGCCATTCTCAACAACAGTGCTCAATTAGACCTAAATGACTAGAAGCAAATTGGTTGAGTCATTATAACTAGCAAATTGGGACAGTGCAGGGGCAGGGCAATGCAGCAGCATACAGGCAGAACACTCTCAATCACTAGCTGACCAGTGAGCCAGACAAACACATTAGAATGGGTTGCCAAGCTCCTGAGTAGACCTTTTCTGTGTTTGTCCGGTCCATGTGGAGCTGACTGCATATGTCCAGAGCAGAAGTCTGTGTGTAAAGTCAGTGGTCATAATGTGTAAACCATTAATAACCTCTCTGGGACGTGGGCGTCCCACCCGTGGGACACACTATTCAACAGCAAGTGAAATAGCGGGGCGGCAAATTCAAAACAACAAAAATCTCATAATTCAAATTTCTCAAACATACAACTTATATCCCATTTTAAAGATACACTTCTCGTTAATCCAACCACATTGTCCGATTTCAAAAAGGCTTTACGGCGAAAGCATAACATTAGATTATGTTAGGACAGCGCCTAAACAAGAAAAACCACACAGCCATTTTCCAAGCAAGGAGAGGCGTCACAAAAACCAGAAATACAGCTAAAATGATCACTAACCTTTGATGATCTTCATCAGATGACACTCCCAGGACTCAATGTTACACAATACATGTATGCTTTGTTCGATAGAGTTCATATTTATATCCAAAAACCCCATTTTACATTGGCGCGTGAGGTTCAGAAAATGTATTGCCTCCAAAACTCCCGGTGAATGAGCACATCAATTTACAAAAATATTCATCATAAACGTTGATAAAATTTACAACAGTTATTGAAAGAATTATAGATACACAGATTTCAAAATAGCTTTACGGCGAAAGCACATTGTTCAATATTCTGAGTACAGAGCTCAGCCATCAAAGCAAGCTATACAGTTACCCGCCAAGTTCTGGAGTCAACAAAACTCAGAAGTAGTATTATAAATCTTCACTTACCTTTGCTGATCTTTGTTGAAATGGACTCCCACTTCCACAAGAAATGTTCGTTTTGTTCGATAAACTCCATATTTATGTCCAAATACCTCCGTTTGCACGTTCAGATCACTAATCCAAAGGCATAATGCGCGAGCGCAAAACCCGAGACAAAAAGTCAAATAGTTCCATTACCGTTTGTTGAAACATGTCAAACGATGTTTACAATCAATCCTTAGGGTCTTTTTAACATAAATCTTCGATAATATTCCAACTGGACAATAGCGTATTCATTACAGAGGAAAAAGAAGGAATGGCGTGCCTGTGTGCCCGCCCAGTAAACAACTCGTTGGTCTCAGGCTTGCGACAGCTCTTATTCTCTCCCCAGTAACAGTAGAAACATGAAACAAGGTTCTAAAGACTGTTGACATCTAGTGGAAGCCTTAGGAAGTGCAAAATGACCCCACAGACACTGTAGTTTGGAAAGGCAATCAATTGAAAAACTACAAACCACTTCCTGGTTGGATTTGTCTCAGGTTTTTACCTGCCATATGAGTGCTGTTATACTCACAGACATAATTCAAACAGTTTTAGAAACTTCAGAGTGTTTTCTATCCAAATCTACTAATAATATGCATATCCTACCTTCTGGGCCCGAGTAGCAGGCAGTTTAATTTTGGCACGTTATTCATCTGAATTTTCGAATACTGCCCCCTGTCACCAAGAAGTTTTAACTCTGACAGATCACTGACTGGTGGGCCAAGGCTGTGACCACTGACTGACTGGTGGAGCCTGGGAGCTTCTCAGTCACATGACACCACATGACTGGCCATAGTTATACCAGCAGCATGCATTGTATGGCCCATCTCCCTGGTCGCCAATCAGAACTCAGCACCGACTGTCCTCAGTGATGTAACAGGGGCAGGGTCGTCCAAGGTGGGGGACAAAATGGCCAAAGGTCAGGTGTTAGTCGAGCTCATCGTGACCTTACTTCATGGTGACTAGTAGACCTGTAGCTTTGGGTCAGCATGGAAATCACTGAGAGCTGTCTATAAAAGAACAGGAAACAGCCTTTGAAACACCAGTTCAGCCCTCCTCAGTTCATGGGCTCTCTCTGTGTGTGGGCTTCATTGTTCACTCCATGGTTAGCAGGTAGCGCTATGAGTCTCTCTGCGTTCTCTAGCTATAAAAAGTATTTCCGGTAGTGCTCCACCCAATTGGGAGAGATTGAAAGAGTGGTATTAGAGAGAGCTATTGAAGCGATGATCAAGCAGCGCTGCCCACACAGTGAGGCACTTCCTGTGTTTATGTAAGCCTCCCACCGGGACCCTGCTGCTCTACGCTTCCAGCCCTCCTCCCTTCATCTCTCCGGCCGCGCCCCTGATGTAATCACCACTTATAGAGTCAGACATTTCCGTTATGCTAATGTAGTGTGTGATGTAAAATGTGTTTGTCAATGCTGAGCAGACTGGATGAGTGGAAGTAGGTTAAATCCACTAATACAGGCACTTGGTGCTGCCGATTTATCTTTTCATACCCCTTATGATTAAGATTTGGATTTGGGGTCAGGGTATCTTTACTAGATATGTGATTAGGGGGAGGGGCAATTTCTACCTGGAAGTGAATAGGATTGCCACAGAACACACAGAACACACACTGAAGACACTAGTTTGGGCTTTGTGTGTAGCGTGTCTTAGTCAGTCTCTCGCTCCCCCCTCTCCTCCCATTGGCAGGGCTGTATTATCCCTGGGCCATCTCTCGCCTCTGCAGCTGTCGCCTTTGGCACACAGGCATTGGGGCTTAGAGATGCCGTCTGAAAGGAAAGAGAGAAGAGACTGCTGCTTCAGCGTTTAGAGGGAGACGAAGATAGTGTTGCAGTGTTAGAGATGGGTGTTAGGCCTCCAAGCGTCCTCTCTTTCTAGGCTTTCTTTTCACTCTCTCTTTCTATTGCACTCTCATTTCTCTTCTTTGTTTCTTCCCACGGTCTTTGTTTATTTAGTTGTCTCTGTCTCTCTCGCGCTCTCTGTCTCTCTCTCGCGCTCTCTGTCTCTCTCGCGCTCTCTGTCTCTCTCGCGCTCTCTGTCTCTCTCGCGCTCTCTGTCTCTCTCTCGCGCTCTCTGTCTCTCTCTCGCGCTCTCTGTCTCTCTCTCGCGCTCTCTGTCTCTCTCTCGCGCTCTCTGTCTCTCTCTCGCGCTCTCTGTCTCTCTCTCTCGCGCTCTCTGTCTCTCTCTCTCGCGCTCTCTGTCTCTCTCTCTCGCGCTCTCTGTCTCTCTCTCTCTCGCGCTCTCTGTCTCTCTCTCTCGCGCTCTCTGTCTCTCTCTCTCTCGCGCTCTCTGTCTCTCTCTCTCTCGCGCTCTCTGTCTCTCTCTCTCTCGCGCTCTCTGTCTCTCTCTCTCTCGCGCTCTCTGTCTCCTCTCTCTCTCGCGCTCTCTGTCTCTCTCTCTCTCGCGCTCTCTGTCTCTCTCTCTCTCTCGCGCGCGCTCTCTGTCTCTCTCTCTCTCTCGCGCTCTCTGTCTCTCTCTCTCTCTCGCGCTCTCTGTCTCTCTCTCTCTCTCGCGCTCTCTGTCTCTCTCTCTCTCTCGCGCTCTCTGTCTCTCTCTCTCTCTCGCGCTCTCTCTCTCTCTCTCTCTCTCGCGCTCTCTGTCTCTCTCTCTCTCGCGCTCTCTGTCTCTCTCTCTCTCGCGCTCTCTGTCTCTCTCTCTCTCTCGCGCTCTCTGTCTCTCTCTCTCTCTCGCGCTCTCTGTCTCTCTCTCTCTCTCGCGCTCTCTGTCTCTCTCGCTCTCTGTCTCTCTCTCTCTCTCGCGCTCTCTGTCTCTCTCTCTCTCTCGCGCTCTCTGTCTCTCTCTCTCTCTCGCGCTCTCTGTCTCTCTCTCTCTCTCGCGCTCTCTGTCTCTCTCTCTCTCTCTCGCGCTCTCTGTCTCTCTCTCTCTCTCGCGCTCTCTGTCTCTCTCTCTCTCTCGCGCTCTCTGTCTCTCTCTCTCTCTCGCGCTCTCTGTCTCTCTCTCTCTCTCGCGCTCTCTGTCTCTCTCTCTCTCTCGCGCTCTCTCTCTCTCTCTCTCTCTCTCGCGCTCTCTGTTGCTCTCGCGCGCTCTCTGTCGCTCTCGCGCGCTCTCTGTCGCTCTCGCGCGCTCTCTGTCGCTCTCGCGCGCTCTCTGTCGCTCTCGCGCGCTCTCTGTCGCTCTCGCGTGCTCTCTGTCGCTCTCGCGCTCTCGCTCTCTCTGTCTCTCTCTCGCTCTCTCTGTTTCTCGCTCTCTCTGTCTCTGTCGCTCGCTCTCTCTGTCTCTCTGTCACTCGCTCTCTGTCTCTCGCTCTCTCTTTCTCTCGCTCTATATCTCTTGCTCTCTTTGTCTCTTGCTCTCTCTCTCTCGCTCGTTTGCTCGCTCGCTCACTCTCTCTGTCGCTCGCTCGCTCACTCTCTCTGTCTCTCGCTCGCTCGCTCTCTGTCTCTCGCTCGCTCGCTCTCTGTCGCTCGCTCGCTCGTTCTCTCGCTCGTTCTCTCGCTCGTTCTGTCTCGCTCGTTCTGTCTCTCGCTCGTTCTCTGTTGCTCGCTCGTTCTCTGTCTTTCGCTCGCTCGTTCTCTCTCTCGCTCGCTCGTTCTCTCTCTCGCTCGCTCGTTCTCTGTCTCTCGCTCGCTCGTTCTCTGTCAATTCAATTCGCTTTATTGGCATGACGTAACAATATACATATTGCCAAAGCTTATTTTGGATATTTACAATATAAAAATAAATCAAAAATGAGAATCAAAAATTGTCAACGGGACAACAGTAACAACAATAACCAAGGGTCAAAATAACCATACATTCAACAATAACAATAATCATACAGTAGATGACATGTGCAGGTTTATTGGTCTGTCAGACACTGTCCCTCAACTTATGGCATGCAGCAATGTAGTGCGCTGCCAACACACAGCTCTCTGCGTCCTCCCCCAACAGGACGGGTAGCCTATCCTCATCAGAGAGGTCTTTGAAACCTTTAATAAGGGTTTCAAATTTGGGGAAATGACACTCTCTAATTGTTTTATATTTTTGACATTTTGTCAGGAAATGCAGCTCCGCCTCAGGTTCTGCTGTGGTGCAGTGGTTGCACAGCCTTTCCTCTACAGGGAGCCAGGTTTTACTGTATCTACCCTTCTCAATGGCAAGGCTGTGCTCACTGAGCCTGTACTTTGTCAAGGTTTTTCTAAGGTTTTGATCAGTAACCATGGTCAAATATTTAGCCATAGTGTACTGTCGATTTAGGGCCAGATAGCACTGCCTTTTGCTTTGTGTTTGTGCTTGTGTTTCCCAATAAGCAATGTAGTTTTGTTTTGACTGTGCTGTAATTTGGTTTATTCTGATTGATTGGATGTTCTGGTTCTGAGGCTTCAGTGTGTTAGTAGAACAGGTTTGTGAACTCAGCCCCAGGACCAGCTGGATGAGGGGACTCTTTTCTTTGCTCAGCTCTTGGCATTGCAGGGCTTGGTAATGATATGAGAGGGGGTCACTGTATTTTAGATGTTTCCAAAACTGAATTGCTCTTTTTTGAGTTTTTATTATTAGTGGATATTGGCCTAATTCTGCCCTGCATGCATTGTTTGTAGTTTTCCTCTGGACACGTAGGAGAAACTTACAGAACTCTGCATGTAGGGTTTCAATGGGGTGTTTGTCCCATTTCATGAAATCTTGTTTTGCAAGTGGACCCCACACCTCGCTGCCATAAAGTGCAATTGGTTCAATGACATATTCAATTAGTTTTAGCCAAATTTTAATAGGTATTTCAATTTGAATTTGCTTTTTAATGGCGTAGAATGCCCTGCGTGCTTTCTCTCTCAGTTCATTCACTGCCTCATTAAGGTGTCCAGTTGAGCTTATTTTTAAACCTAAGTAATTGTAGTGTGTACAGTACTCTATATATTTTGTACCAATTGAGAACTTTGGTCTAATTCCCTGAGATCTGGATCTTCTCTGGAAAATCATTATTTTAGTCTTTTTGGGGTTTACTGCCAGGGCCCAGGTCTGGCAGTACTGCTCTAGCAGGTCCAGGCTCTGCTGTAGGCCATGTGCTGTGGGTGACAGCAGGCATAGGTCATCTGCGAAGAGTAGGCATTTAACTTCTGAATTGTGGAGACTAACACCAGGGGCTGAGGATTTTTCTAGAATAGTGGCCAATTCGTTAATGTAAATATTGAAGAGTGCAGGGCTCAGATTGCAACCCTGACGAAGGCCCCGCCCCTGGTTAACCTCTCTGGCGCATGTGGGACGAATTCGCCCCACCTACGTAACAGCCACCTGAATTCAGTGGTGCGATTTTTGAATCGTTTGAAATACTATTACTTCAATTTCTCAAACATATGACTATTTTACAGCTATTTAAAGACAAGACTCTCCTTAATCTAACCACACTGTCCGATTTCAAAAAGGCTTTACAACGAAAGCAAAACATTAGATTATGTCAGGAGAGTGCCCAGCCAGAAATAATCAGACACCCATTTTTCAAGCTAGCATATGATGTCACAAAAACCCAAACCACAGCTAAATGCAGCACTAACCTTTTATGATCTTCATCAGATGACACACCTAGGACATTATGTTATACAATACATGCATGTCTGTTCAATCAAGTTCATATTTATATCAAAAAACAGCTTTTTACATTAGCATGTGACGTTCAGAAAAAGCATACCCCCCGCAAACTTCCGGGGAATTTACTAACAGTTTGCTAAATTACTCACGATAAACGTTCACAAAAAGCATAACAATTATTTTAAGAATTATAGATACATTACTCCTCTATGCACTCGATATGTCCGATTTTAAAATAGCTTTTCGGATGAAGCACATTTTGCAATATTCTAAGTACATAGCCCAGCCATCACAGGCTAGCTATTTAGACACCCACCCAGTTCAGCCTTCACCAAAATCACATTTCCTATAAGAAAAATGTTCTTACCTTTCCTGTTCTTCATCAGAATGTACTCCCAGGACTTCTACTTCAATAACAAATGTAGGTTTGGTCCCAAATAATCCATCGTTATATCCAAACAGCGACGTTTTGTTCGTGAGTTCTAGACACTATCAGAATGCTACATCACGGTCACGAGCATGGCGCATGGCGTGACAAAAAATGTCTAAATATTCCATTACCGTACTTCGAAGCATGTCAACCGCTGTTTAAAACCAATTTTTATGCCATTTATCTCGTAGAAAAGCGATAATATTCCGACCGGGAATCTGCAATGAGCCTAAACAGCCGAATGAAATTTCTCCACGGGGGCGAATCGTGCACGCGCCTCATTCAATGGTCCTCTGATCGGCCACTTGGAAAAGGCGATAATCTGTTTCAGCCAGAGGCCGCCTCGTCATCGTTCAGGTTTTTCCCGGGTTCTGAGAGCCTATTGGAGCCCTAGTAATTGTCACGTTACAGCTAAGATCCTTACTCTTCAATAAACAGATGCAAGACGCACGACTCCTTGTCAGACAGGCCACTTCCTGCATGAAACCTTGTCAGGTTTTTGCCTGCCATAGGAGTTCTGTTATACTCACAGACACCATTCAAACAGTTTTAGAAACTTTAGGGTGTTTTCTATCCAAACCTGAACAATAATATGCATATTCTAGCTTCTGAGTTGGTGTAGGAGGCAGTTAAAAATGGGCACATATTTTTTCCAAAATTCTCAATACTGCCCCCTATCCCAAACAGGTTAAAGAATTCTGTTATTTTCTTACCAATTTTAATGCTGCACGTATTGCCAGTATATTGATTTAATTATGTCATATGTTTTACCCCCTACACCACTTTCAATAACTTTGTAGAACAGTCCTATGCCAAATAGAATCAAATGCTTTTTGGAAGTCGATAAAGCAAGCGTATATTTTGGTATTATTTTGGTGAACATGTTTATCTATCAGGGTGTGTAAGGTGTAAATATGATCAGTTGTGCGATGTTTTGGTATAAATCCAATTTGGCTTTTACTCAAGACATTGTGCTTATTAAGGAAGTTTAGAACTCTTACATTTATAATACTACAGAAAACCTGCCCCAGGTTACTGTTCACACAAATGCCTCTGTAATTGTTAGGGTCAAATTTGTCTCCGTTCTTAAAGATTGGGGTTATGAGTCCTTGATTCCAGATGTCAGGGAAATAACCTACACTCAGGATCAAATTAAACAGTTTTAATATAGCCAATTGAAATTTTGCACTAGTGAGTTTGAGCATCTCATTTAGGATGCATCAGGTCCGGATGCTTTTTTAAATTTGAGAGCCTGAAGTTTCTTATAGAGCTCCTGGTCAGTAATTGGGTAGTCCAATGGGTTTTGATTGTCCTTTATAGCTTTTTCTAATCCATTCAACTTCTCATGGATTTGGCGTTGTTCTGCGTTTGTGTCAGTTTGAACGGTGTTGTAGAGTGTTTTGAAATGGGTTGTCCATATGTCACCATTTTGTATTGCTAATTCCTCTTGTTTAGATTTTTTTTAGTTTTTTCCAATTTTGCCAAAAGTTGCTTGTGTTTATGGACTCCTCAATTAGTGTCAGCTGCTTGCTGTTGTATTGTGCTTTTTTGGTTCTGAGTGTACGTTTATAGAGTTTTAAAGTCTCACAGTAATGAAGGCGTAATTCACCATTATTTGGGTCTCTGTGCTTTTGGTTGGATAGTGTTCTAAGTTTTTTCCTTATAATTTTACAATCTGCATCAAACCAGTTGTCATCTGTTATTTTTTTTAGTTTTGTTTTTTATCAATTTCAATTGTGCTTCTTTTGCCGTGTGCCTGAATATATAGTTGATGTTTCGTACTGCTAGATTGATGCCTTCTTTACTGTGAGTGAATGTGGTATCCAGAAAGTTATCTAAGAGTGTTTGGATATTTTGGTTCCAGGTTGCTTTCTGGTATTCTTCTGTGCTGTTTTGGGCCCATCTGTATGAATTTCTGATGTTGTACAGCTTACTGGGCTGTGAATGTGTGGTTGTTTCCATGTCTGTTCTTTTGAGGAACAACGTAATTTGGCTGTGATCAGACAGAGGTGTTAGTGGCTTGACAGTGAATGAGCTGAGAGAGAAAGGGTCCATGTCTGTGATCATATAGTCTACTGTACTGTGGCCAAGAGGTGAGCAGTAGGTGAACCTCCCCAAAGAGTCCCCCGTAACCTACCATTGACAAAGTACAGACCCAGACTTCTACAGAGCTGCAAAAGATCCCTTCCGTTTTTGTTGATGGTGCTGTCACTGTTGTTTCTATGGGGGAGATGAAGACAGTTAGAAACAGTATGGCCTGTAATAAAGCTGTCCCCTTGTGTGCTCGTTAGATCAGGTAGTGTTCCTGTGCGCGCATTTGTGTCCCCACAGATGAGCACATTTCCCTGGGCCTGGAAATGGCACGTCTCTTCCGGCGTAATATGGGATTTCTGTCAGTACAAGTTCTTTTTTTAGTTGTAACCAAATGTGATATTTGCCAATTTTGAGGGGATCAGTTAGATTTTGTAGTTCGGATTTGTACCAAATGTCTCTCGCTCGCTCGTTCTCTGTCTCTCGCTCGCTCGTTCTCTGTCTCTCGCTCGCTCGTTCTCTGTCTCTCGCTCGCTCGTTCTCTGTCTCTCGCTCGCTCGTTCTCTCTGTCGCTCCCTCGCTGGTTCTCTCTGTCGCTCCCTCGCTCGTTCTCTCTGTCGCTCCCTCGCTCGTTCTCTCTGTCGCTCCCTCGCTCGTTCTCTCTGTCGCTCCCTCGCTCGTTCTCTCTGTCGCTCCCTCGCTCGTTCTCTCTGTCGCTCCCTCGCTCGTTCTCTCTGTCGCTCCCTCGCTCGTTCTCTCTGTCGCTCCCTCGCTCGTTCTCTCTGTCGCTCCCTCGCTCGTTCTCTCTGTCGCTCCCTCGCTCGTTCTCTCTGTCGCTCCCTCGCTCGTTCTCTCTGTCTCTCGCTCGCTCGTTCTCTGTCTCTCGCTCGCTCGTTCTCTGTCGCTCGCTCGCTCGTTCTCTCTGTCGCTCGCTCGCTCGTTCTCTCTGTCGCTCCCTCGCTCGTTCTCTGTCGCTCCCTCGCTCGTTCTCTGTCGCTCGCTCGCTCGTTCTCTCTGTCGCTCCCTCGCTCGTTCTCTGTCGCTCCCTCGCTCGTTCTCTGTCGCTCCCTCGCTCGTTCTCTCTGTCGCTCGCTCGCTCGTTCTCTCTGTCGCTCGTTCTCTCTGTCGCTCGTTCTCTCTGTCGCTCGCTCGCTCGTTCTCTCTGTCGCTCGCTCGCTCTCTCTCTGTCGCTCGCTCGCTCTCTCTCTGTCGCTCGCTCGCTCTCTCTCTGTCGCTCGCTCTCTCTCTGTCGTTCGCTCGCTCTCTCTCTGTCGTTCGCTCGCTCTCTCTCTGTCGTTCGCTCGCTCTCTCTCTCTCTGTCGCTCGCTCGCTCTCTGTCGCTCGCTCTCTCTGTCGCTCGCTCGCTCTCTCTGTCGCTCGCTCGCTCTCTCTGTCGCTCGCTCGCTCTCTCTGTCGCTCGCTCTCTCTGTCGCTCGCTCGCTCTCTCTGTCGCTCGCTCGCTCTCTCTGTCGCTCGCTCGCTCTCTGTCGCTCTCTCTCTCTGTCGCTCGCTCGCTCTCTGTCGCTCTCTCTGTCGTTCTCTCTCTCTCTCTGTCGCTCTCTCTCTCTCTCTCTGTCGCTCTCTCTCTCTCTGTCGCTCTCTCTCTGTCGCTCTCTGTCGCTCTCTCTCTCTGTCGCGCTCTCTCTCTCTGTCGCGCTTTCTCTCTCTCTGTCGCGCTTTCTCTCTCTCTGTCGCGCTTTCTCTCTCTCTGTCGCGCCCTCTCTCTCTCTCTCTGTCGCGCTCTCTCTCTCTCTCTGTCGCGCTCTCTCTCTCTCTGTCGCGCTCTCTCTCTCTCTGTCGCGCTCTCTCTCTCTCTGTCGCGCTCTCTCTCTCTCTGTCGCGCTCTCTCTCTCTCTGTCGCGCTCTCTCTCTCTCTGTCGCGCTCTCTCTCTCTCTGTCGCGCTCTCTCTCTCTCTGTCGCGCTTTCTCTGTCGCGCTCTCTCTCTCTCTCTCTCTGTCGCGCTCTCTCTCTCTCTCTCTGTCGCGCTCTCTCTCTCTCTCTCTGTCGCGCTCTCTCTCTCTCTCTCTGTCGCGCTCTCTCTCTCTCTCTCTGTCGCGCTCTCTCTCTCTCTCTCTGTCGCGCTCTCTCTCTCTCTCTCTCTGTCGCGCTCTCTCTCTCTGTCGCGCTCTCTCTCTCTGTCGCGCTCTCTCTCTCTCTCTCTCTGTCGCGCTCTCTCTCTCTCTGTCGCGCTCTCTCTCTCTCTCTCTGTCGCGCCCTCTCTCTCTCTCTCTCTCTGTCGCGCTCTCTCTCTCTCTCTCTCTCTGTCGCGCTCTCTCTCTCTCTCTCTCTGTCGCGCTCTCTCTCTCGCTCTGTCGCTGTCGCGCTCTCGCTCGCTCTATCTGTCGCGCTCGCTCGCTCGCTCTATCTGTCTCGCTCGCTCGCTCGCTCTATCTGTCTCGCTCGCTCGCTCGCTCTATCTGTCTCGCTCGCTCGCTCTATCTGTCTCGCTCGCTCGCTCGCTCTATCTGTCTCGCTCGCTCGCTCGCTCTATCTGTCTCGCTCGCTCGCTCTGTCTGTCTTGCTCGCTCGCTCTGTCTGTCTTGCTCGCTCGCTCTGTCTGTCTCGCTCGCTCGCTCTGTCTGTCTCGCTCGCTCGCTCTGTCTGTCTCGCTCGCTCGCTCTGTCTCGCTCGCTCGCTCTATCTGTCTCGCTC